>NC_133331.1:55647348-55856911 GCF_042186555.1 Aquarana catesbeiana | reverse complement strand
CAAGATGGAGGAGGCCTCTTTAAGAGCCCGGCTTACCCTGGATACCCGTTCATCATGATCCCGGACTTGAGTAGCCCCTATCTGCCCAACGGGTCGCTCTCCCCGACGGCTCGGACAGTAAGTGCCTCTTTTATGGCTGCGGCTGCTGCGTGCACTCACTGTGGATACAATGTAGCTTTGTGCTGGCAGCAGCACACTCACCCGCTAGTGATTAGGCTGCAGCTGCTGCTCGTCATGTCTTATTTAAAGGACCACTATACTCCAAAGACAGAAACAAACTGCGCTATAGGCGTTATGTGAAAGAGCCTTAATAACATTCGAAGCATTGGATGCTAAAAGGTTCCCGGTTTGTGCGAGAACGACTGAGATAGCTGACACCAGTGCAGCCTAAAAATTCGAATAGTTTGTCAGGCCTTTTCTGTGGACAGGAAGTCAGCTGTGTGCGTTGGATAATCTGTCTCCCTGCCAGGGCACCTTGCCTCCAAATATCTTCCAAATATATCGCTTTTATTATTCATGTACACTGTCCGCTTATTCAGCAGTGCGACACGAAAAGCAGCACCAACACCTGACCAATCAGAAACGAGAGATCTGTCCCCAAAAGCTTGCAATCTAAAAGGTGCCCACGAATGTTATCAAAGCCTCTTTTGCATAAACATTTTAGAAACCTCACGCCGTTTAGGTATGGTGGCCCTTTACATAGTATTTTGCAACCTGTGTATCCCTGGGTACGCATGGAACCTGTGGTTCCCCCCGGCAGCTAAAGAGACACAGGATGCAAAATTATGTTTTTTTTTTTTTTTTTTTTTCATTGTTTTCAACACACATTTTACTTTAATTTTATCATTTTATTTTTTTACATGTATCTGTTTTATGGCTAGAGTTTGACACAATATTGGTTTCTTTTGTTTTTTTTTTTTTCTTTTCCTCTTTTTTTTTCTATTTAACTTAATTTTCTTCTTCTTTCTGGGGCTGTCATTGGTTTGTTTGTTTACTTTTATGTTCTGCTTCTCGCCTCAGTTAAGTCAGGATGGCAACTTTTTTTAATTTTTATTTGCTCTTTCTATGTCAGTGCATCAGGGTCGGGGGGAGAAAATAAAAGTGGCATTGCTCCCTGCTGTATGGAATTTGTTTTTTGATGCTTATATACCCCTCCCTCCCCAAAAGTATAAATAATCCTATTGTTCAGCGGGACATGGGCACTGCTTGTGCCGTCACCACCGCCCCTAAACAAAGATTCATACTCCGGTTCAAAGTAAAAAAAAGAAAAAGAAAAAAAAAAAAAAAGAGATGTTTGATTTCTCAGAGTGGTTTTAAAAGCTGTGACTGTTGCTGGTGGAACGTCTCAACTGTCAAGGTCTGTGAGTCTGTATGGATGGGGCTTGCCTTCACTTAACACACGTGCTGTTGTATGTATAATGTGTATTTTTCTTATATGAGAAATAAATCGAATATGTGTGTGTATGTGAAAAGAAATTGTTATATTTATATGTGAACACATTATATATAGATATATGTATAGATATGTACATATCTATATATATATCTATATATATAGATATATAGATATATATCTATATATATATCTACAAAAAATAATAATACAAATAAATGTGTGTATGTATATGTGTATATATATATGTATGTATGTGTATATATATATATATATATATATATATATATATATATATATATATATATAAAATATAAATAACAGCTGGCAGTTGATGACCCTAGAAGTTTTTTTTTTTTGGCTAGTTTTCTGTAAGTTATTTTGACCTGCATTTGCCATAGGGAATTGGCAGGGCCCTAATACATTTTCCAACTCAATGGCTGAATTGATATAGTCTTCAACATCATGTCCATGTTGCTAAAAAAAAAAAAAAAAAAAAATTAACAGGTCGAAAAACTGACAACGCAAATAAAATACCATTTTTTTGCTGTGAAGCCTTTCAGTTTTATATAAAAAAAAAAATAGAGTTGCAAAGCACGCCTGTGCGATTTTGAACAACGTGCGTTGGTCCTGGCAGTTTGTGAAGAGTATCAATATTCATTTTTGCTGTTTGTTAAAAGCAAGTTGCCAGGGGGTGTCTTGTTGCTGTAGAATTCTGTGCTCGTTTGTGTGAAAATAATCTTTTTTTTTGCCAGAACAATGCATGAATTTGGACGCCTGTCTTGAGAGCTAAGCTATTACCTGTCGCAATTTTTTTTTTTTTTTTGTTATTAATGAGAAAGGTAGCTTTTGTTTGCTTTATATCACTGTTAGCTGATCACGTGTAGTTGTTGACAGAATTAAACAGATGATTATTTTTCCAGTTGCAACAGTTGAGTTGATTCTAAGGCGATACGTTGTGTATATTACTATATTTTTGTAAAAAAATTGTACAGTTTATTTGGTTTGTTTTATTTACTGAAACGTTAAGCAGCCTTTGAATCTCTATCTAACATGATCTAGATAGAAACATTGATTCTTTTTTTTTTTTTTTTTTTTACCGTTTCTGTAAGCAAAGTGGAAAATTATTGGGTATCATTGTGACAGGTCTGCATGAATAATACATTATATAAGGAGACCCAACATAAATTGCTCGGCTCACAAAGCCTTAGAGAATTGAGGTGCCGTCCGCTGTTTTTGCCTCATGTTAATACGCAGAGCAAGGGGGGGGGGGGGGGGTGATATGATTCAGTTATTGTGATTTTTTAATTTTTTTTGCCGCGGCCGTAGCTAAATTCCTGACCCAAAAATCAGCTTGTCTGACTTTGCAGGTGTAGCATAGCCCAAGAATGATTCAGAAATTTTTTTGGTGGGAGGTGAAGTCGTCCTGTGTGCTTTGTGTCTTAAGTCTCTTTTTTTGGTTATAACTTAATAGCTGAATGCCCGCTACTTTCTTCAGTCTTGTTCACCTTTGTCATGCGTATTTGGCAGAGAAAGGGCCAGAATAATAGGAGGCTGTTTTGCATCCTTTTTTTTTTGTCCGAGCTCTTTTTCCTTCATTAACTCTAGAAAAAAAAAAAAAAGAAAAAGAAAAAAAAAAAAAATGACAACAAAAGGATTTGACACACTTTAGCGCTTGGCCGCCCTAGGACCAGGAACTGGATCTTAAGGGGTTACAGCACTTGCGGTTTGTCTCTTAGACCTCCCTGGGATGGAGTAGTTTAACCCATTAGCCTCGGGGCTCTCTCGCTCAGCGAAGTGTTTTTTAAACACTTCTAAATGTGTGTGAAATCGGCACCCCCCCTTCTCCTAATGCGACGTGACATTACTGTCATTACACAGCTCATTACATTTTAAATAGAGAACAATCTTATGTTTATCACCGGGTAATAAGAACAGGTGTCCCTCAACCCTCGCGGTTTCCTTCCACTAAAAAAAAAAATTGCATTCTTTTTGTGTGTGTGGGGTGGGGAGGCGGAAGGGTGGGTTTGAAGAGCTTTGAGTATAGCTGTTCATTTTTCCCTATTTTTTGTTGCAGTTTTTTGGACAGCCGGTGAAAAAATTCATCCCAAGATATTTTTATCTTGTCCGCATCCTTTTTTTTTTCTAGTTGGATTAGATGTGATACTATGTTACACTTGAGGCCTTTAAATTTGTCATCACTGTTGACCTTTTGGTATAAGCCCTAATAAAAATACAGGGATTCACGCCTACTTTAAAATTGTACATGTGCAAAAAGTCAGATCAACCCCCCCTTCATATATTGCAATGGAACAAATGCTCATAACAATTCATATTAAATAATATATCGTATAACTTATAATAGTATTGTGACTACATGCTGTGTGCATTAAATATTTTGATGTATTCTCTACTAAGCTTTTTATATTGAAACAGTTTAACATCTCTGTAATGTGCAATATACCTTGTATGATGTAGGGTTCATACATGCTAAGTACAGCTCGAGTTTGTATATCCTAAAGCAGCAGTATCTGTGTATAGGAATTATAGGAATGCATTGATGTTGGTGCAAGCTTTTGTTGTTTGTTCTCTCTCATCTGTGTGCAATATATGTTTATACTATATGTAATATGTATATTCTGGAGCTCCAGGGCATTTGGTGAATGGACTGCTGATACTGCCTTCCTTTTCACACATATATATATATCTATATATCTATATATAGATATATAGAGATAGATAGATAGATAGATAGATAGATAGATAGATAGATAGATAGATAGATAGATAGATAGATAGATAGATATCTATCTAATATATATATATATGTGTGTGTGTGTGTGTGTGTGTGTGTGTGTGTATGTATGTATATATATAGATAGATATAGATCTATAGATATATATATATATATATATAAAATTAAAAAAAATAAAAATATAAAATTATATATATGTTGTGTGTGTGTGTGTGTGTATGTATGTATGTATGTATGTGTGTGTGTATATATATATATATATATATCTATATATATCTAGATATATATCTAGATATATATCTAGATATATATCTAGATATATATAGATATATCTATATATATCTAGATATTTATATATAGATATATCTATATATATATCTCTTTTTAATAATTTTATTCTTTTATTCTTCTTTTTAAATAATTATTTATTTATATGAGAAGGATCATGCACAAGGGCTTGTTGTATACTTTTACATATTAGCTTGGGTAATACTACATATTTTTATTTTTATATTGTTCACAAAGAAATCGATCTGTATAGATCTGCCTAGCTTAGGATATGGTGGACACCTGTCAGCAGCTATTAGTAATGTTATTTCAGTCTTTAGATCCATGGAATAGCTGTACATTCATTGCTGCTACTTTAAATTATACACAATGCTGACATAACTCAATGAATGGAGCAAGGATATTCAGCGACTGTGTGCTGTAGATTTGTCACAGAGAATCCTCAGCTAAATGATAGGTCCTCTTTCTTCATCTCATTGCCATCAGGCCCTTTCGTTTTCATCTTGCAGCAGGTCTCAGAGGTGTAGCGTGGGACCCCCCACCCAGAACACTGGTGATTTTAATTACATCAATGCTGTTTATGCGACTTAGCGCTCTTCAGTTGGTGGTCAGTAGATACAGGAAGTGCAACGTTCCTGGCAGTTTGTCTTGAAATATTAAATTGCAATTGGCCATTATAAAATGACTCCTTGGGTCTGGAGGCATTACCTCCTCTTGGAATTTGCAAGCGTGTGCCTTAAGGTTGGTAGGTTGATGGATACCCATTGGCTGATTGTAGTTTGTAACACCGGTATTTTAGTGTGGGGTTCACCTGTTCTTCAGCATGCAGAGGTCTTAGGTCCTAGGAGTGGTAATTGTTGGCGTGGCCATGCTAAATTAATCCTTTGGGTCTGGAGGCATAACCTCCTCCTGGCATTTGTAAGCTTGTGCCTTAAGGTTGGTAGCTTGATGGATACCCATTCGTTGATTGTCATTTGCAACACGGGTATTTTAGTGTGGTGTTCATCTCTTCTTCAGTATGAAGAGGACCTAGGATGAATCTAGGTTGATGGATACCCATTGGCTGATTGTCATTTGCAACACCAGTATTTTAGTGTGGGGTTCATCTGTTATTCAGCATGGAGAGGTCCTAAGAATTGTAATTGTTGGTGTGGCCATTCTAAACCAACCCTTTGGGTCTGCAGGTATTACCCCCTGTTGGCATTTGTAACCTTGCACCTTAAGGTTGGTAGGTTGATGGATACCCATTGTTTGATTATCCATTTGCAACACCTGTGTTTTAGAGTAGGGTTCATCTTTTCTTCAGTATGGAGAGGACCTAGGATGGATAAAATTGATAGAAGTTGTATAGGAGTATGGGAATGTATAGGAGGTGTAAGTGTCTGAATGAGGGCCTACAATTAGAAAACCATGTCCCACGCCTCAAAGTGCCTGATGGATTTACGAGCAGCCTTGTGATCAGATTAGGAAAGGCCAGCTGCTGGTCTGTATGTTGGTGTGCAACATATTGCCAGGCCTGTTGCCAGCTGTCTCCTGCTTATGTGGAAGTTGTATTATGGGCAGATGTGGGGTGACCTGTATTTAACAAATGTTCTGTTCTATTGGGCGACCCAGGCTAAAAGATCACCAAAGTGTCGGCACAACCAGTTTACAGGCCTCTAGAGTTTGGGAAGCATCTCATTTCAGCTTGCCCAGCATAGGACTGCTAGTTCTTCAATGTTGTCAAAAAAACTAAAAAAATTCTAATTCTGGTATGAGCAAATAATATCTAAATACAAGAGTCATGTGTATTCTTTCTTAAATCTCGGTGTGCTTTGTGTATTTCTTCCATATCTGTGCAGTAATCCAGTGTAAGACTTTTCCTGACCTGCTCTCTCGCCTTGTGCAGAGTGACTGGTCTTGTCTCCACCTCCTCCTGTAGTTTTCTACAGCTGGCAGTGGGTGGAGCCTGTTGGGCCCCTTTCACAGCTCTGCTTTCTGTACAGGCTATGTACAGCACAGTGCTGATGTCACTGCTACTTTTACAAGATAATATCCGGGTTTGTGAAGGCATTTGGTGCACACAGAAAGAATATTGAGGAATATATATATATATATATATATATATATATATATATATATATATATATATTGTTTTTGTAGTTTATAGTATAGTTCCAGTTTTGTAGAAATCTTGGAGAAAGATTGGATCATTTGAGATGTATTTTCTGCATTTGTCCCCAATTTGGAAGACTTCTCCTTACTTCCTATTTGAGTGACTGGTGCCACCAAGACAGGAAGTCAGGTACATTTTCCCCAAAAGGTAGACAGAGAGCAGTTAGCCCCTGACAAAGATCTTAAGCTTCCCCTTGGTAATCTAAACTAGAAATTTTTGGCTACACTTTAATGGCTTTAAAGGTTTGGGATCATTTGCACTTGGCTCTGGGCTTTTTTGGTGTAGATAATTTGGTCCTCTGAACATCAGCACCAGCATTTTTTGTGGCTTGTGGTTAAGGGTTACGTTTCGGGGTTGAGTTCAGGTTTTGGGTTAGCGGTTGAGCTCAGGTTAACAGGAACGTATTTAGTATTTCTTTTTGGGTGTGAAAATAGCAAATGCGGTAAAAACGCCGATGCCAAATACGCAAGGTGACGAAAATCGGACCATTTTTTTAAGTGTCAAATGTTCTTAACGCCAAAAACAGATGCTTCATTTTAAAGAAGTAAAATAAGAAAATGTAGCGAGCGTATCATTGCATTGTATTTAACGGTTGAAGCGGGGCAATTGCCTATCTATCTGTCATGACCGATCAACTTTCCCCGCACCATATACATTTTGCCTTATAAAAGTTTACGGTGTTGAACCTGTCTTTGTGAAATCCAGGCCGTCTATGGTAACCTGTAATTGAGGTGCATTTGCGGATGGGATGGTTAATTTTACAAGTCGCGCCTTAATAGGTCTGCTGCAAAACCATGGCCCCGGGGGTTTCTGCCGGGAGAGCGACACAGTCCGTAAATCCTGGGGGTTTATTTGCAGCCTATAACTGAGGATACCTGACGCCACGCTGGTCCTCCGATGTGCAGGAGGTGGCTCGAGTTTCTTTCAGTAATTACGAGCAGTTTATCTCGATGCTAAAAACGACACACGTCTGGGTATAAAAGGCACCTTTGTGCTAAATGCTTATTAAATGTTTCATTCCTGTAGATGGCTTGTGCCGAGGAAGTGTCAACAAATAATGACGTTTCCCGAGAAAATTGCCATGATATTAATGTCAGCAGTCGGCTTCTAAAAATGAATATGGAAAGGAAATCCGAGGAGTGAATTGTGTGGTAGTGGTAAATATCCCTAGCTGCGACATTAAAACATTTGTGCTACAAATTGCTACATTGTGTGTATCTTAGTCTAGGACAGTCTTTCTCAACTGGGGTTCCTCCAAAGGTTGCAAGGGGTTCCTTGAACAGTAAGCAATTTCTCACTTTCAGATAGGTAAAAAGATCACCAATGTCATTATTTACTTATCTAAAAGGGGGCATTCTTCCAATTGGCCACCAATGTAAGGAGCATTCTTCCATCTGATCACCAACATAAGGAGCATTCTTCTCACTGGTCACCAATGTAAGGAGCATTCTTCTCACTGGTCACCAATGTAAGGGGAATTCTTCCCACTGATCACCAATGTAAAGAGCATTTTTCCCAATGACCACCAATGTAAGGATCATTCGAACCATCTATGGGCAGGCTGGTTGTACCAAAGCAGATCCATCGATCAGCTTGGGTACAATCAGCATGTCAGATTTTTTACATGCAATTATTGCCAGCAGTTTTTAGCAACCCATGGTTGCAGGAAAGAAAATCTCATAATCTATGGCCTGCCTAAAGAGCACTCTTTCATTCGAACACCAATGTAAGGAACATTCTTCCAATGACCTCCAATGTAAGAAGCATTCTTCCAATTAACCACTAATGTAAGGAGCACTGACAACCAATATATGGATTATTCTTCCAATTGGAAACCAATGTAAGAAGCATTCTTTCCACTGACCACCAATGTAAAGAGCATTTTCCAATTGGCCACCAGTGTAAGAAGCATTCTTCTAATTGGCCACCAGTGTAAGGAGCATTCTTCCAATTGGCCACCAGTGTAAGGAGCATTCTTCCAATTGGTCACCAATGTAAGGAGCATTCTTCCAATTGGCCACCAATGTAAGGATTATTCTTCCAATTGGCCTGCAATGTAAGAAGCATTCTTCTCACATGTCACCAATGTAAGGAGCATTCTTCCAATTGGCCACCAATGTAAGGAGCATTATTCAAATTGTCCACCAATATAAGCATCATTCTTCCCACTGACCAGCATTGTAGTAGGGTCCTTCTCCAAACCGACTCCCCCAATGACCACCAATATAACGGCATCCTTCTCTCACTGATCATCAATCCCAGGGGGCTGTTGTCCATTGACCATCAGTGGGAAGGGGTATCTCACTGACCAGCATAAGGTGTCACCATATTGACCACTAATGTAAATACAATGTATTATTTTATTACAACTTACTGGGCATGTTAATGTACAGTGAACTATAGATACAGTGAATAGTAGCAGGTGTTGAAACGTGGTATTTCTCCAAAATGAGTGGAGATATGTTTTTTGAGGCTTGATGAGGGTACGTTCAGATTGAATGAGATGAGTGGAACATGCATCTAGTTGTAGATAAGGCCTTCGTGTGACCTGGTTGTGAGAGAGACTTCTTAATGCAAAAGAGATTCAATAATTGTTAGGCAGGCCAACCATGGGCATCAGAATATAGTTTGATTGTCAGACAGAATCCAACCACTTAGAACCCTGATCATACAAAATGATGTCAAAGAGGAGGAATGGGAGGCACTGGAGTTGCCCCGAAAAGCCATCCTCTTCTATTATGAAATCAGCACGAGTTCTTTCTTGGTTGGGCTCTCTGGCCATAATTTAAACATGTGGACCGAAGGTACCTATGCTACCACTTTGCAGCCATATGCCCATAGGTCTGCTTTTGGGAAAGAGCGATTTGAAATCAAACACTTTGCCTAAGGCCACCATTGCCAGAAAAAGTGATTGGTGGAATGGGAATTTTTGGTAAGATGAATTATCTTTTCTGTTGTGTACCGAATAAGGCTAGGGTACTTTTAATTTTCCCCTGCAGAGCCTCACTAGGGACCCCATAGATGCTGTGGTTTCTCAGAGTTAATATTGGTGGGTGGATGTTGTTTCTCCCCGTACCCGGGTTTTTGGGGTAACTCCAGTGGTGTTCTGTGGTGGGTGTGATCACAAGGTATGGTGCCTTCTGTTCAACTCCAGCCGTACTTTGGGGTAGATTTACTAAAGGCAAAGAGATTGTGCAGTTGCACCTATTTTCTTTAGTAAATGTAAATGTGGTGAAGCTTTAATTTGTAAAGAATACACATTTAGGTGCAAGGAAAATAGTAAAAAAAGCATTGTTGCTTGCACAGGATTGGATGATGGAAATCAGCAGAGCTTTATCACATTTACTAAGCTCTATATCCTGAATTCTCGGCAAAATCGCGCAACTTTGAAGTCGCACAAGTGTGAAAGGGGCCTAAATGTTTTTTGAAGGTTTGGGGAAATGAAAAGTCTTATTTTTGTCAAGTCATGACGACAAATGATTTCCTTCTATAGTGGAAGAACGACTGACAGCCCTCCATTCGGCTGTAGAAGGCATCATCAAATAAAAATATGGTGATAAAGTGTACCCGTCACAATGACCCTGCCATTGATGGCTACTTTATCAAAGCATTATTAAACCCAAGAGCAAACATTTATTATATTGCAGCTTACCAATTCTTAGATGTAATTTGTTCTATATTTTAGGCTTTTTTTTCTTTATTTTCACCTGGATGGGTCTGCATCGTTGGTGTCAGTGGGAGGAATGGTCCCCCATTGTTAGTATCAGTGGGAGAAATAGTGCCCCATCATTGGTGTCAGTGAGAGGAATGCCATCCCGTCATTGGTGTCAGTGGGAAGAATAGTGCCCCATTGTTGGTACCAGTTTGAAAAATAGGGCCCCATCATTAACATCAGTCGATGGAGTGGTGCTCCAATGGTCAGATAAAGGTGAGAGGTGAGCAAAGGACCGTAACTGATCTATGGGCTGCAGTTTGGAAATTTCAGACTTAGAAGAGAAAAGAAGGGTGTCCCCTAAATGGACTTTAAAGGCACTAGTATATTGAATAGAAAAAGTGTAATTTATTAAACAAAGACATAATAAAAACAGAGTACATTGGAATGATTACGGTACAAAATCACCACAAAGATTGACTGTAAGCTTCTCTTAATTCACCCGACACGTTTCAGAGTATCAATATCTCGTTCTTCAGGGGTGTTGTGAGGAGGTCAATCATATATGTATATTGTGGAGATATCACAGGTGAAGCATTCCAATAAAGCTATTTAAAAACAAAAAAACATAGACGAAACTGTCTCCAAAGATTGCCAGTTTACAGTAAATGGTCTTCACAGCATGCATTGATGTTGCATCAAAAAGAATGGAATTTTGAATAAAGCTGGGCTACCATAGGGAACATTGGACAGCTTATAACACTGAAGCCAATGGAGGGCGTTGCCCTGTATCAAGTGGGAGCAAGTTATTGATGCAGAGATAGTATAAAACTATACAGCTGGATTGTACTTCCTAAGTAACAGACCACCGCATGGAGACACGTCCTGGCATCCAAACCCTCAGGTCTTCACACCTTCACATTGATACTCTGAAAGGCATTGGATGAATTACGAGAAACTTACAGTCAATCTCTGTGGTGATTTTGTACCGTAATCATTCCAATGTACTCTGTTTTTATTATGTCTATCTTTGTTTAATAAATTACACTTTTTCTATTCAATATACTAGTGCCTATAAAGTCCATTTAGGGGACACCCTCCTTTTGTCTAGTCAGTTTGGATGTGGCACCCCATTGGGACACTTCCACTGATAAATAACTTTTTTCAGATTTAGAAGGTTATTTGAGGCCATTATGGCATATTCAGGAATTTACATTCGTTGCATTAAAAATGCTTTTAATTATTTTGTTGGATTGCTATGCAGGGCAGAAATATACTCACCTACCTCCATCCTGCACTTCCTTGCTGGGTGGAGAGTGAGCGGTAACTGATGAGAGACACTCTTCAGCTTTTCCATGAGGGACCATTATGTAGCAGTGACAATGATCCTGGCGCCACTTGAGTTGTCACCAGTAACAGGGTCAGTAGTGTGACATGTCCCTTTAAGTGTATGTAAAACCTAAGAATGAACTTCTCTTACAAGAGAAGCAGGGTGGATTTGATTTAAATCACAATTTAAATCATGATTTAAATCACTAGTAAAAATGCTCGATTTAAATCATCATTTTTAAAGAGCAACTGTCATCTCTGTCCCGCAGCAGCTCCTCCTCTGACCCGCTGTTGACTCACCGACAGTCTCATTCACTTTAATGGGACGGCTGGTGATGTGGCAGTGACACAACAAGGTGAGGGACGTGGCGGCAGCAGGTGAGTGGATGCCCAATAACAGGAGCTGCCATGATGGATCTGAAATGACAGGTGCTCTTTAAATGTAAGGACTTATTCTTGCTGGTAGTTAGAATCTTTAATATTTGCAAACAAAATGAAGGTCTCCTATTTAGAATAATAAGCTGTCAGGTTAGTAAAACAGCGATATCAGAACTGATTCCATCATACAGTTTGTGGTGTCCATAGATTTGCAAAACAATGGGATAAAAGAATATCCCTGAACTTTGGTTTATCTTGTGGTTATTGTGACATTGTGTGAATGCATCAATGCAGTGCATGTTCTCAGCTTACAGAGCTTGGATTCATTGAATGAGTTTACCAAAAATGTAAATATTGCAGAATATACAGCCTCATGCTACATAACTAAGCTCCATTTCATGCTGAATAAACTACATTATTAATGCATCTTAAAACAGAAAACTATCTTTAGATACAGTTTTACTCCAAAAGCATTTTATTAAGATAAATTTGATAAAAATAAAAAAAAATCGATTTCAAATAAAAAAAATCAGATTAAAAAAAAAAATTAAATCATTGATTTATATACATCCTGAAGAGACGTCACGTGTGCTGCTCAGATTCCCAAAAGCCCAGTCACCCTCCAGAACGACTGGGTGCCAAATCCAGGATGGGGCTCTTCCTAACACCTGGAAACCAAGTGAAAAATGAGCTGGAGACACTCAATTAAAAATTCAATAACAGGCAACTTTATTCATCCAGACAAACAAACAAGTAGACCCCTCCTAGAACCTCCTTTTTTTGGTGCATTTGACCAACAATGCTGAGCTTAATCTCTTAATTGCTCCCTTTTGGTCTGCTAACTATACCGTTGAAAGTGCTTTATTATATTTTATCTGTTCAATAAATGCAAAGATTCTTGCTGAATGTCCCAGAAATCTTTTCAGCTGATTACTTTATGTGCTGCACACTTATCAGTTCTCTCCCCTTGCCTCTATGTTATTGAGAACAGAAGAGAGGGAGATGTTCTGTAGCCCTCTCCTAGGGTGACAATGCTGCTTCTCCATAGATACAATACAGTGAATTGTATGAGTGACTCTAGGATAGGAAGCATGTTACTGGCAGGATCGCCAGATGAAAGTAAGGGGACAAACATTTTTAGAAAAGAAAACAAATGCAACCACGAAGTCTAAGGCCTGCTGAGTGGCAGTATATTACGTTTTTGTTTTTGGGTTTACGTACCCTTTAATTTTGTGCTGTGCTAGCAGTAGATGGTTCCCAGACCCAAGGAATTGGTGCCCACAGTTACACTACACCACAAACTCACTCATCCATGTCTTTATGGACCTTGCTTTGTGCACTGGTGAGCAGTCATGCTGGAAAAGGAAGGGGCCATCTCCAAACTGTTCCCACAAAGTTTGGAGCATAAAATTGTCCAAAATGTCTTGGTATGCTGACACCTTAAGAGTTCCCTTCACTGGAACTAAGGGGCCAAACCCAACCCCTGAAAGACAACTCCACACCATAATCCCCCCTCCACCAAATGATTTGGACCAGTGCACAAAGCAAGGTCCATAAAGACATGGATGAGTGAGTTTGGGGTGGAGGAACTTGACTGGCCTGCACAGAGTCCTGATCTCAAAGCAATAGAACACCTTTGGGATGAATTAGAGCAACATCAGTGCCTGACCTCACAAATGCACTTCTGGAAGAATGATCAAACATTCCCATAGACACACTCCTAAACCTTGTGGACAGCCTTCCCAGAAGAGTTGAAGCTGTTATAGCTGTAAAGGGTGGGCCAACTCAATATTGAACCCTACAGACTAAGACTGGGATGCCATTAAAGTTCATGTACGTGTAAAGGCAGGCGTCCCAATACTTTTGGGAATATAGTGTATGTCTAAACACCTTTAGCGGCTAGCACATGGCTACATATTACTACAATGAAGGCAGACCCATGCAGGGGTTTTAATAGGTTTAATTGGTACGAGGTTCACCTCGGGCATGGACTGCCACACAGAGTAATGTGCACTGTAAGAAAGAAAAGGAAAAAAAAAACTGTCAGTGAGCAAACAGTAAATCACTTGCATATTTGTGTAGTGATTCAAATGGAGCAGAGACCTCTCCCATCTGAACATGTGGTGAATGCAATGTCAATGACTTGCAGATGCAAAGCCTAGATAGACTTGTGTTTAAGAGGCTGGATACACAAAGAAGGGCTTAATGAGAGTTTATGTAGGAGACGACACGTTGTCTACCCAATGGAAGCTTATGATTTGTTAGATGGGTCCAGTTAGTCGGGTGACGGGAATCTGGGTCCGAAGATAGGCGAGGTGTTGGCTCTGGGAAATACAATTTACATTTGTACGGTAATGATATCACTTGTAAATGATAACATCTGTTGAAAGAGTTGTAATGTCATCAATCATTCATATAAGGAGTGCAGTGCTATGTGACAGATTACACAAACTCAGGAGGTTTACTGTAGAAGAAGAGTTGGAAAGTTTTACTGTAGAACCTTGAAGTGTATTAGAGGTCAGTCTGCTTGGGCAATGGTCTTGCGTCTACAGCAGGGGTTTCCGAACTTTCTAAACAAAGGGCCAATTTACTGGCATGGGTGTCAGTGGAAGGAATAGTGTCCCATCCTTGGTTTCAGTGAAATCAGTAGTGTCCCATTGTTGGTGTCAGTGGAGGAAATAGTGCCCCATCGTTGGTGTTAGTGAACTGAATAGTGTCCTATTGTTGGTGCCAGTGAGAGAAATAGTGCCAGATCGCTGGTGTCAGTGAAATAAATAGTGTCCCATCATTGGTGTCAGTGAAATAAATAGTATCCCATCGTTGCTGAAAGTGGGAGGGATAGTTCCCTATTGTTGGTGTCAGTGGAATAGTGTCCCATCGTTGGTGTCAGTGAAATGAATAGTGTCCCATCGTTGGTGTCAGTGAAATGAATAGTGTCCCATCGTTGGGTCAGTGAAATGAATAGTGTCCCGTTGCTGCCATAAGTGGGAGGGATAGTTCCCCATCGTTGGTGTCAGTGGAAGGAATAGTGCCCAATCGTTGCTGTTGGTGAGGGAAATAATGTTCCAATGTTTCTATCAGTGGAAGAAAGTATGCCCCATCATTCATGTCAGTGGAATAGTGCCCCATCATTGGTGCCAGTGGGAGGAATAGTGCCCCCTCATTAGTATCAGTGGGAGGCTTTGTGCCCCATCATTGGTATCAGTGAGAGGAATAGTGCCCCATCATTGGTGCCAGTGGGAGGAATATTGCCCCATCATTGGTATCAGTGGGAGGAATAGTGCCCCATCATTGGTATCAGTGGGAGGAATAGTGCCCCATTATTGGTGTCAGTGGGAGGAATAGTGCCTCACTGTTGGTGTCAGTGGGAGGAATGGTGCCTCACTGTTGGTGTCAGAGGAAAGAATGATGGTTCCTTGTTGGTGTCAGTAGGAGGAATAATGCCCTGTCAATGAGAGATATAGTGCCCCAAGGGCCGGATAAAGGCAAGCAAAGGGTCACAGTTTGGAGACGACTGGTACACAGTGAGCTCCTAATTCCACTTGGTTGGTCACCATCAAAGACAAAATTGTTAGAAAGTATGCTCAAGTTCCAATCACTGCTTTAAGTGGTGTTCTCTATTCCTTTTGGATTGCGACCATTCCTGTCCAGAGGTTCCATGGCCACTCTTGATACTTGAGGGCTGTCAAATTGTGCATGTACCTTTGGTAGTGGTAACCCCGCAATGTTGATTTGTGGCTTCAGCATGTACAGATGATAGGGGGGCATCGAGTTAAGGTCTTCAGCGGCAGCGCTGTAGGACAAAAGTGTTCACACTTACCTCTGTAGTGGTGCAGAGTTCAAATCATGACGTACTTCCACAACTTCTCTCTACCAGTGGAAATCCCTATAAATATCTGGGCTTTCATGGTTCGAAGCTTGCAACTCAAGACCACTGACTTTAAATATACTACTGGGAGTCAAAGCAAAACTAACATATATGATTTAAACATCATTTTTATTACAAAATATAACCTTAAAAAGTAAAACATATGACTATTGTGAGGTTTAGGCAATGTCAATAACAATGAATAATGTATAATTTTCAATGATGTCCACGGTCCATTCCAGTAGGTCAATAGGTCTATGCATTTCACGGGATCCACCGCTTCATCAGAACCAATAATATTTGTTTTGGGATTAAGGATTTGCACACAATACAGGAAAAATAAAAAATAAAGGGGCGATAAAGTAACAGCAAGGGTGTATATGTCCATAATTGCGCCCATCGGCCCATGGGAAGGACCTCCAGTTCTATGAGACCCAACAAACGCTCCATGATAGGCACTGAGTCTAAACACTGTACCAGATAGCAGATGATTGCACAATGTATCCCGAGGGTCCTGAAGCAGTCACGGTGCGTCCATTAAGGGCGCACGGGCGCCGCCCCCTCTCACCAGCCACCCCCCCCATGACTAATGGATAGATTCATGCATTACATGATTCTATTTATGGCCACCGCTGCCACCCCCTATTCAGGCGTTCCGCCCCTTTTTGGATGCCGGGCGCCTGAATTACAACGGCGGGGGTGTATTTTTGAAGCACCTGATTAAAGCCATAGGCTCTAATAGGCTTCAAAAAAGGTGAACTCGGGGCGCAAAGCATTGCGCTCGCAGTCCACCCAGGTGTGTTAGAAAAGTCTAACACTGAACCGCCTCTCCACCAATCAGGTAGTGCGGGTCTGATACCCGTCACCTGATTGGCTGAAAGGACAGGCGCTGCGATTGGACACCTATCAGGAGGAGGGGAGGAGACGCATGGAGGACACAGCTCGCCGCTGCAAGGTCTCACCGCTCGCTGCCATCACCGCTGCCTGACCCGCCACCGAGTTAGGGTAAGTGCCAGGCAGACGGCGAGCGGGGGGGGGGTGTCACAGTGGCAACTTTTGATGGGCACAGTAGCGGCCTATTTGATGGGGCACAGTGGCTGCATTTGATGGGCACAGTGGCTGCATTTGATGGGCACAGTGGCTGCATTTGATGGGCACATTGGCTGCATTTGATGGGCACAGTGGCGGCATTTGATGGCACAGTGGCTGCATTTGATTGCACAGTGTCTGCGTTTGATGGGCACAGTAGCTGTGTTTGGGCACAGTGGCTGCGTTTATGGGCACAGTGGGTGTAATTGATGGGCACAGTGGCTGCATTTGATGGGCACAGTGTACAATTGATGGGTTTTTTTTATTAGAATTTTTCAATTTGTTTGCGCCCCCTCAACAATTTTGAGCACCAACCGCCACTGTCCTGAAGTAAAATATGCTAAGAGAACGGTGATGTCCCAAGGATGCTTCCTTATAGACATGAAGAGAAACCGTTTAGCGCCAGTATTTTAGGAGCCTGTTTTGAAATTGTCCAAAGAAGGTGGTAGGGATATAACAATGGGCAGAAAGTGGAATTGTTGGAATTTGGAAATAATTGGTGTTGTCCAACAGTATACATGAATAGGGATTTGATTACTTAATGGTATGTACTAAAGATTGCGACAGATAATTGGCTGAGGTATGTGGTATCAAATGACATCAAGAAGAACATCTCTCCCCCGTTGTGATTTTTACTCCAGATCTGGGATAAATCTTTATAAATCCTGGTCTTTTTTCAGCCTCTTCTTGGGTGACTCGGTCTTAGACCTGTCAGTGAAGGTAAAACTTGAATATCAAGGGCACATCATACAATTATTGTTTGTGTTTTTTAAGGACTAACGGGACTGATTTCTAAAAAAGTTTAGATGGCAAGCTTAGAAATTGAGGAGTTGTGGCCAATTGCAATAATATGTTCACACTCTTCTTTATAACGCTCTCCTTTTCTTAAATGCAAGATATCATGGGTCACCTTGGAGTTCCCTGAACCGTTTGAAAACAGTCAATGAGACACCTTGTAACTCATAGATGGTCCTACAAAATCCATTTGTGACCACTATCACGACAATGCTTTATATTAGCATATTGATCCCATTTTAAAAATGATATAGGCCAACGTTTTAGGTTCCTCTGACAAACGCCAGTCAAGTGGTCTTGGTGGTCAATTGTGGTGTAATAAAAGAATGCCAGTGAAATGTGAGTAGCAGCTATACATGGCCACTAATGAATTAATTATTGCTTGAATTCTGGATTTGTGTGTGACACATTGATTAAAGCTTATGTCAACAATGAGATGAATTGTAAATTTTGCCTAAAAAGAAATAAAAAATGATCCTGAATTCATGTTAGATGAAATGTCTCTTGGTGAATGAAGGGAAATGTGTAGCATTGTGTAAACTGGAGGTCTTTGAAATTCTTACCAGATTACCTTGAATTAATTTTATCAGAGATGTATTTCATAGCAGGCATCTTTTTTGATGTAATTTTGCAAACTTTGATGTCAGACTAAATCATGATAAATGCGGTACATTTTTGGATCCACATTCATAAAGAACTCTAGCAATCAGATGTAAAAAACATGGCTGTCAAAATTACTATCCTTGTGTTTAAACTGTCATTGTGGATAAGCGGATTGATTAAAAAAATAAAAAATGTTGAAACCTGAAACATGGTGGGGGTACCTTTTTATCAGTAAGCAGCTATGGCTCTACCTGTGATGGATAGTACGGAAATAAAGTATACAGCAGGGTTTTCAACCAGGATATCATGGAACCCTAAGGTTCCTCCAGAGGTTTCTAGGAGTTCCTTGAGCAATGAGCATTTTACAGATTACAGATATAGTAATTTGTAGCAGTTTTAATGACCACATATGTAAGGAGCATTCTTCCTACTGACCTTCACACTAATGTATCATGAGTTGTAGATATAATGCTTTTTAGCAGGGGTTCCCTGAGACCTGAAAGGTATTTCAAGGGTTCCTCTATGCTTGAAAAGGTTGAGAAAGGCTGGAGCTGGCTTTGTTCTCAGGGGCACAATCATGGTAGCAGAGAAAGGGGCCCAAAGGTGTTTAGTAGGGTTGAAGTCAAGGCTCTATGAAGGCCACTCGAGTTCCTCCACACCAAACCATGTCTTTATGGAGTTGGCTTTGTATACAGGGGCACAGATCATGGTAGAACAGAAAGAAGCCCAAAGGTGTTTAGTAGGGTTGAGGTCAGGGTTTTGTGTAGGCCATTTTAGTTCCTTCACACCAAACCATGTTTTTATGGAGCTGGCTTTGTTCTCAGGGGCACAGTCATCATATAACAGAAAAGGCCCCAAAAGTGTTTAGCAAGGTAGAGGTTAGGGCTTTGTGTAGGCCACTTGAGTTCCCCCACACCGAGCTGTATCTTTATGGAGCTGGCTTTGTACATAAGGGCACAGTTATGGTAGAACAGAAATGTTACCACAAGGTTGCAAGAGCATAACTGTCTAAAATGTCTTTGTATTTTGTAGTATTATCAGTACCCTTTACTGGAGACACTTGAACTCCATCATTTGAAGGAGCTGGGTCCACGTACCTTTTTGACTCTTAAGTGTAGTATTAAATAAAGCAGGGGTCTCCAAACTTTCCAAACAAAGGGGCAGTTTACTGTCCTTCAAACTTTAGGAGGGGCGGGGTGGGGGGGTGGGGGGGCACGGATTGTGGCCAATGGGAGGATTAGTGCCCCATTGTTGATATCAATGGGAGAAATAGTGCTCCATCATTGGTATCAATAGGAGGAATAGTGTGCCATAGTTGGTATCAGTGAGAGGACTAGTGCCCCATTGTCAGTGGCAGTGGCAGGAACTATGCCCCACTGTTGCTGACAGAAGGGGGAATAATGCCCCAAGCGTGAGATTAAAGCATTTGGTTCTGCAGTTTAAAGACAACTGAAATAAAGGAATAAAACTAACAACACTGATGTTACTATTGGTTGTCATGAGGTTTTTATTGGTGCACTACTTAGACTCCCACTCCTTTTGAGTATATTCATGCTTTTATTACCATTTTTTGGAAGAGATAAGGGAGGAGGACATAAGATTAAATCTGAGTTTGGTTAATGTTTAAGGTTAGGGTCAAGTTACGTGGTAAAGGTAAAGTCGGGGTTAGGAAAGAATGTATTCCAGTTACTATAACGTTTTAGTGTTAGAGAATTATTTTAGTGGTTAGGTTAGCTTTGATGACCGAGGTGACAACTCAAGGCTCAAGATTTGGAAGACAGAGCGTTGTCACCCTATAACAGGAAGCGCCCAAATAAGGACCTTCATGCAGGGTCACCGGGGATTATTTAATCGAAAGTGTTGAATACTTTTGAAAGTTTTTTATGATAAATATATATATAAAATATATATACTCTTTCAATGTAACATTTTCAAGGCCAACCTGTTGGGCGATTTATTGACCCACCGAGCGCCGTGTATAACGGAAAAGAGTTACGACAAGGAAAGCTTTTGTTTTCTAGATAGATTTAATTCAGTCATTTTTACTACTTCATAAAACCGGCATCTGGCCTTGGGCAGCTGAGCGACGGCCCCGCGGAGAATCCCCACCTGCGTTTTCTTCCGGGGGCCCCAAGCTCTTCACCCGCCCTGGGAGTGTTGAGTCGGGGGCCCCTGTGCGAGAAAACAGCGCTGGTTAATGATTAGCCAGGCGGGAGGAAAAGCGACACTTTGTGTCACATTTGGCGATAGAGTTGTGTATACAAGGCCAGCGCGGTGAGATGCTGGCTAGGCCCAGACCCTGTTTATTTAGTGTGTGTCGATTTCCTCGGCCTCGCTGCCGTCACATTGTTGTTTATCTCTCTGGCCTCAGTTCTGCAGTGATCGAGTTGCTTTGGAAAGCATGTCACAAGGCCAAGTACAATTATTCCTGTTTGCTTCGCCTGCTTTCGTTTTTAGACCCTGGAAAAAAAAAAAAAAAAAAAACTCTTCAAGATGCAATGTTTCAAAGGAAAACATATAATGTATTCTCCATGAGTTGTTATAGTAACGTTTGCCCGAAAAGTCATTTTTCATTTTCGCGGAACTGCTCATTTGTTTTTCCCTGTCTGTATTTTCTATGAGGGGTTTGTAGGTTCCACTAGCGCATGATCCCTTGACAAGCGGCTGCTGAGATAAAATCAATTAGCCACTTACTTTACTACTAAGGGTGTGAATTCTTTCTGTTTGCTCAGTGAGTAACAGTAAGGGCCCATTTACAATTCCTGTACGTTTACATTAACACACATGTGTTAATGAGAGTTGTGTCACCTATTAATAGTAATTAATTTTGAATTGGCTGCCAACACACGGCGCACCACAAGGCACAGTATTACGTTACCGAGCATTGTGGTGCAGGGTAATGCATGTGCTTTGAAGTGGCAGTGCCTTAGTGTATTTTCGGATGAGTGTTACTGAAACGTGTGTCTCTTGACGAGGTGTATGCAGAAGGTCTGTGTAAGAGATCTATAAAGGAGGTCTGTGGAGAAGATCTATGGAGGAGGTCTATAGAGGAGGTCTATGCAGAAGGTCTACAGAGGGGGTCTATGGAGATGTTCTATGGAGGAGATCTATGGAGGGGCTATGGAGGAGATATATGGAAGTCGTTTATGGAGTATGTCTAAAGTGGGGATTTATGGAATAGATATATGGAGAGGGTCTATGGAGGAGGTCCATGGAGGGGGTGTATGAAGGAGAACTATGGAGGCGGACTATAAAGGAGATCTAAAGAAAAGTTCTATGGAGGAGGTCTATGCAGAAGATCTATGGAGGAGGTTTATGGAAGAGGTCTACAGAGGAGGTCTGTAGAGAAGGTCTATGGAGGGGGTCCATGGAGGGGGTCTATGAAGGAGTTCTATAGAGCGGATCTACGGACAAGGTCTATGGAGGGGATTCATTGGACAAGGTCTACAGAGGGAGGGGATTTATGAAGGAGGTCTGTGGAGGGGGTCTACAGAGGGGATCTAGGAGGAGGTCTATTAAGGGGATCTATGGAGGTGGTCTACAGAGGGGATCTACAGAAGAGCTTTCTGGAGGGAACCTATGGAAGAGATGTATGGAAGGGATCTATGGGCCAGACCTACAGAGCAAGTCCATGGAGTAGATCTATAGAGGAGGCCTTCCAAATATGGGAATCTTTAGGTCCTGAGTAGATACCTGGTGCCTTATTCACCATATGTGCTGTGTCATTGTACTATATGCATTTTCTATAGATTATCATTGTCAATAAAACATCTGTCTGTGTATATTGCTAGGACCCCATTCATCGGAACTGTTATCTGTCCCATTGCTGAGAACGATGTGTGGTTAATGAATTAGTGGGATGTGACAGCGCGGCGATGGCTGTGATGCCTAATAATGGGGTCTGGAAGATCTCACGGGCTCTGCTTACCGTCTTCATTTCAGTTGTACTCATATCGTCTCATTTGCTGACCTAACCTGATTTCCCGGGAGCATCTGGAACGTGCCACCCGCCACTTAACCAAATTGTACGTTTTGTCCCTAATTTTGGCAGCGCTCGTTCTCAATATAAAAGCGAAAAGTTGACTTTGATGGGAAAATTCCCTGTCAAGTGGATTGCATAGGTTTTTATTCTCCTGCTTCTGCCCTGTAGATCCAGGCACAGGCTGTTGCACTAACTGGCTTAGAAAGTGGGAGTTCTGAGGGGGAGGGGCTGCCTGCTGTAGTCAACCGGCCAGTTCTAGTGTTGCTGTCAGGGGAAAAAAAATGGAAAAAGCCATCAGCCAATCAGATGAGAAGGAAATGTACTCTGGCGGCATTGTTGTGCTTGTCTTGCCACTTTCTTAGTGCTTTGCTGCATCTATTTGTACTGAAACTGCTTGAACTATACAGCTATAAAGTGGAGCTGTTTGAAAATTAACTGTGGTTGCCAGACAACAGTTTTACCTTTACTATGGCTTCAAGGCAGGAAAAGATATGCTTTTGCCATGGTTGCTAGATAACATATATGTTTGCCATTGATGCAAGACAAGGTATGCTTTTGCCATGGTTAAACACAAAGTATACCTTTGCCGTGGTTGCTAGACAAAGTTTTTCTTGCCACGGTTGCTAGACAAGGTATTTCTTGCCATGGTTGCTAGACAAGGTATTTCTTGCCATGGTTGCAAGATAAAGTATACCCTTGCCATGGTTGCTAGACAAGGTTTTCCTTTTTTTTATTGCTGCAAGGCAAGGCATGCCATTGCCATGGTTTCAAGACAAAGCATACTTTTGCTATTGTTGCAAGACAATGTATGCTCCTGCCTTGGGTTCAAGACAAAGGTATACCTTTACCATGGTTTCTCTTTTCCATTATTGCAAGACAAGTTATACGTTTGCCATGCATGTTTTTGCCATGGTTGCAAGGAAAGTTTCACCTTTTTAGAGGGTATTAATGTCATCCAGACATGCATGTTTATTCACAGAACCCATCACTTACTGTCCCAAAGGCACCCTGTTATTGGTACAGGACCTGAGGGGATATCTCTACCTTTGGACAGAGCAAAAAATAAAATAAAAGTCTGAGAGAAGTTCTAACCCCTGCTAACAAGGTATACCTTTGCCATAGTTGCAAGATATGATGAACCTTTTCTATAGCTGCAAGGCAAGGTTTACCTGTTCATGGTTGCAAGACAGGTATTCTATTATCATGGATGCAAGACAGAATATTTCTCATGATAATAGAAGACTCTATCAGAAAGGCCTAGGCTGTCTGAGTGTCAAAGAGGTGCCACATCCCAATGGATACTGAAACAAAGAAGAAAAATTGGATGGGACTTTGGAGGCACCAAAGGGCACTTTGAATTTGATCAATGGTATTGTATTAAAATAATTTTATTGATACAAACATATTAAATTCATATAAAATTGAAGCATGATGCATACAACAAAGTAAGCAATACATGTCAAGTTGAAGAATTGCACATGATATCATTCCTCAAAAAACGACTGCAACACAACAATATCCCTACGCGTTTCAACTGAAACAGTCTTCTTCAGGGAGTTCTTTGTTGAGGAGTACATTGAACACTAAAAGACAAATGTCAATCAGAGACACATTCTGCAAAATCATGTTCAAATATATACATCAAACATTGAAAATATGAGTATATCTTACACAATGTAAGTGGAAGGATCATATATGGACACCATTTCCAGCTCCAAGAGAATCAAGAGGCCATTCAAGAGAAGTTTCCTAATGTATAATGGAGATGGAATCAGTATCTCATATATAACCGCACCCCAGTAAGGGGGCGCGGAACCCAAAATTGGTAGAAAGTTGCACATAAAGTATCAAAATGTACAGCTAAGTTTTTTGAAGAAATACTTATTAGTCTACAAGGGTCTAGTAAGACCCAAAACGTGAGGCCCAAACTTTTACAGAGCAGAGTGGAAAAAACACCCAGTTAGTGAGTCTCCATAACTGGACCCATGGTGTTTTTTCCACTCTGCTCTGTAAAAGTTTGGGCCTCACGTTTTGGGTCTTAGTAGCCTCCCTGGCGGTTTTCCCGAGTGTGGCTCGGGGTTAAAATTCAGGACCATTAGCGGTAACCCCGAGCCACACTCGGGATTACATCGCAGGATCCTGGTGTGGCTTTACTTACCTTGTCCCCGGGATCCTGCGATGTCCCCCCGCTGTGTCCGTGGGCTCCGTCCTCCTCCGAAGCCTCTCCGTGCCAGGCTCCGTTCCCTGCGAGCGTCGCGACGCACGGGGGCGGAGCCTGGCGGCAAATTCAAAAAATTGTCAAAATCATAACACATACAGTACTGTAATCTTACAGATTACAGTACTGTATGAAATAATTTCACATCCCTTTTGTCCCCAGTGCTTTGCCCAGTGCCCTGCATGCAGTTTTATGTTATATATACTGTTCTTTCTGCCTGGAAACTGGAGATTGTCCATAGCAACCAAAAAGTGTCCCTTTACGTCAAAAGTGGCTTTAGACCAGCTAGAAAACAGCGATAGTAAATTAGAACACTTGCAGAATTGGACGATAGTGAATCGTGGGGAAATGTATTTTATTTATTTATTTATTAATTATTTATTTTTATTTATTATATTATAATTTATGTTTTTGTGTTTCAAATTTTATCATACCCGGGATGTCTACTAGACTCTTGTTTGGACAGATTTAAGTGTGTTATTGTTAAGAATTACAGACCTACAATATAAAACGCCAAATTTCCATGCAAAATAATTGTACCGCTTTCAGCACCTAAAATCCGAAATAATCATACCGCCAGGGAGGCTAGACCCTTGAAGAACAATAAGTAAGTATTTCTTCCAAAAAACCAAGCTGTACATTTTGATACTTTATGTGCAACTTTCTACCAATTTGGGGTTCCGCGCCTCCTTACAGGGGTGTGGTTATATATGAGATACTGATTCCATCTCCATTATATATTAGGAAACTTCTCTTGAATAGCCTCTTAATTCTCTTGGAGCTGGAACTGGTGTCCATATATGATCCTTCCACTTACATTGTGTAAGATATACTCCTATTTTCAATGTTTGTATATATTTGAACATGATTTTGCAGAATGAGTCTCTGATTGACATTTGTCTTTTAGTGTTCAATGTACTCCTCAACAAAGAACTCCCTGAAGAAGCCTGTTTCAGTTGAAACGCGTAGGGATATTGTTGTGTTGCAGTTGTTTTTTGAGGAATGATATCATGTGCAATAAAACTCTTTAAATTCAACACCATTGTTCAAATTCAATGTGTCCTTCAAAGTCCCATCCAATTTTTCTTCTTTATTTCAGTATCCATTGGGATGTGGCACCTCTTTGACACTCGGACAGCCTAGGCCTTTCTGATAGAGTCTTCTATTATCATGAGAAATATTCTGTCTTGCATCCATAATAATAGAATACCTGTCTTGCAACCATGAACAGGTAAACCTTGCCTTGCAACTATAGAAGAGGTTCAGCATATCTTGCAACTATGGCAAAGGTATACCTTGTTAGCAGGGGTTAGAACCTGAAGAAGCCTGTTTCAGTCGAAACGCGTAGGGGTATTGTTGTGTTGCAGTCGCTTTTAGAGGAATGATATCATGTGCAATTCTTCGACATGTATTGCTTACTTTTTTGTATGCATCATGCTTCAATTTTATATGAATTTTTAATATGTTTGTATCAATAAAATTCTTTTAATACAACACCATTGTTCAAATTCAAAGTGTCCTTCAGTGCCTCCAAAGTCCCGTCCAATTTTTCTTTTTTGTATTAGCTTCCCATGGTTGCAAGACAATGGGGTAGATTTACTAAAGCTGGAGCCCTCAGAATCTGGTGCAGCTGTGCATGGTAGCCAATCAGCTTCTATCTTCAGCTTGTTCAATTAAGCTTTGACAATAAAACCTGGAAGCTGGTTGGTTCCTATGCGGAAGTGAGCCTGATTTTGCACCCTCCAACTTTAGTAAATAAACCCCAATGTATTCTATGACCATGTTTGCAAGAAACCTTTACCTATGCCGTAGTTTCCCTTTACCATTGTTGAAGGACAAAATATCCTTTTTGTTATGGCTGTATGACAGAGGCATGCCTTTGCTATTGTTGCAGGACAAGGTATGCTTTTGCCATGGCTGCATGAAAAAAAGGTATGCCTTTGCCATGGTTGCAAAACACCTTTTTCATAATTGCAATAAAAGTTGCACCTTGTTGGAGGGTATGAATGGGACTTAGACATGCGTGTTCATTTGCAAATCCCTTCCAGGCTCCATCCAAAACAAAAAAAAAATAGAAGAAAAGTTTTGCCTGGAGCCGGCGTTCCCGGATTGTGTCTTGCACAGCGCCGGCAGTGTTTGTCTTTGGGGACGGTGCAGCTCTAGCGTTGCGTTTCTCGGGGTTATTTGTCTGTTTGTTTTCCTTTCTGCGTGTGAAGAGTTTATGAGAGGCGTCTTATTATAGACTCTGGGTGTAGAATTGAAACAATCTGCTGGCTTTGTGGTGACATAATTGTCTCGGGTTGTGGGAGGTGAATCTGAATTTAATTTCACTTCTAGAGAGGCTTAACCACAGGGAGGATCACCGTCTCTTCCTGCACCGCTGCGTGGAGGCACTGCCGGCACCACAACCAGAAAGCTCTTCTTTTTTTAAAGGGACAGTCACCAGAAACGACGTATTCTATGTAACAGATTCCACCTCCAGCCTTCCCTTCAGCCTTGCACAGTTGTACAGGATCCTCTCCTGCACTGAAATGGCTTACTCTGATTTCACTGCACACTGTGAGCTTCTCAGCGTGTGCATAAGAAGCTGCAGCAGTCAGATAGAGGCTGACGGACATCCAGCGTCATCTAGCCCTTTCCTCCCCAGCCCGTCACTTCCATTCATTGCATATCAGTTCTTTCAATTACAAAGGCTCAGAATCACATGTGGGCGTTACCTAGGACATAAGCAGACAAATACAGTCCACTCCGCCAGACTGATGTCCATCAAATCATAGCTCCTCCCAAGAGCCGGCCCACTGAGAGGAGTACTGATTCAGGGGTCATGTTTTTAGGAAGCTCCCTGCCAGCTCCTCCCACCAGCGATAATCTGCCTGCATTGCATAGAGAAGCACTGAGACCCCAATGATCACCGAATTGCATGTAAGATAAGGTATGCAATAAAAGCAAAAAAGAGTTTTGTTAACCCCTTCCTGCCTTCCCCGACCTCAACGCTGTATCCTGGCCTAGGCTGACAAGGCCCAGGCCTAGGGCAGCACTTTGCAGGGGGGCAGCACGGAAAGAGTCTTGCGCTATACTGTTAGTATGGGGCGGACTGGGCTGAGAGGCATATTAGTCTAGCGCCCCCATAAGGTGGCTGCACTGCTTCCGGTATGCGGGTGGCCGGCATTCCGCAACTGTAGGGGGGGGGGGGGGGGCAACTTCTAATTTTGACTGTCCTCTCATCCTGTACCACAACAAACCTTCCTCACTGTGCTATATGTTTTCTGCTGCACCATTGGCATGGTTATAAAGGGATTATAAACTCAAATATAAAAAAAAGTAATATATTCGAGTTTAGCAGAGCTTACATATAGTGGCAGGACTTGTTCTCTTTTTTTTTTTTTATAGCCTTTGATCCTGCCGGTAACACACTTCCTGTCTCGGGGTGACAACGCTCACTCACCTACTGTATCTATGGAGGAGCAGCGCTGTCATTAGAGTCTGTCTGGAGCTCCCATTATTAGGCTACATTCGCACTGGTGTGATGCGGAAACCATAGCGCCGCAGGAGAATCGCAGGCAGTTCACACTGCGCTCTGCGAACCACTAAGGGTATCACTATAAAGTTAATGACACCCCCAGATCGGTTCGCAGAACGCAGTGCGAACGGTGGAATGGGATGATATCGGAACGCATGGGTCTGAAAACCCATGCGATGCGATTCCAGTGAGGACAAAAAAAAAAGGTTCCTGCACCATTTTGGTCCGAATGCGATTTCAGCCATGCAAACTGTATGGCTGAATTGGCAGCGCACAGACATCACATGTGATGTGCACAGAAATGCAGTGCGATTTGCATGTGACGTCTGCAATCGCAAGAGTGTGACCCGGCCTGAACCAACAAAGCAGAATAATCCCAGCCCCCATACCACACCATTACAAGTGATCGTATACCAGCCTTGCGCCATTCTACGTTCTCAATGGCCGATGGGTTCCTTTCCCGTCCTTTAAGGAGTTAACAGAAAATATTACCCAACTCCCCCGACCACTTCCTCATTTGCTGCTAATGAGGAAATGTTCCTTATATTGAAGACGGCTTAAATACGCTGAGAAACCGCAAGTGGAGCATCTTGGCACCATCGAAACAAAGGGCTTTGTGACGCGGCCTACGTATGGCATGGGAAGCTCTCCCCCGCTTTGTCCTGTACAGCGATTATCGCTCATTCAGAAGGTGCGAGCACTCAGGGAAGAAAGGGAGAGATTGGATACAAAGCTACTTTGTAGAAAGTTTTCATTTTTTTAATAGATATTAGGCTGGCCATACATGTTTAATCCTCTTGTACAATTTTCCTTTAGATTTACCAAAAACATATAATATGAGGTCAAAACTAAACAATTTCCAATTGTTTCCAATTAGGCAGGCCCTTGTACTACATAGTTTAAGGTAAATCTACAAGAAAAGTGAACATGTATGGCCAGCCTAACACCAATCACAGAACTCTCATTTTCATCTTTTGCAGCCTTCATTAGGCTTCGATTCACACCTATGCATGTTGCTTTTGAGCGTTTTTGGAGGTTTTTTTTTCATGCTTGAGCAGCGTTTTTGCGGCGTTTTTGCCGCGATTTGCGTTTTGCGTTTTTTTTTTTTTTTTTTTTTACAGTTTTTTTTAGTCTAAAAAAAAATTTTTTAAAAAAACGGCAAAAACGCATCAAAAACGCTGCAAAAATGGTGCACTTGCGTTTTTGATGCTTGTCCATTGAATTCTATTACATGCAAAACGCTGCATTTTGCATGAAAAAAAGTCCCCGACCCTTTCCAAAAATGCAGAGAAACAAAAAAGCATTGATGTGAACATGTTCCATAGGAACCCATGTTAAAAAATTCCCGTGCATTTCTGCAAAATGCAAAATGCATCAAAAAACGCGCTAGTGTGAATGGAGCCTTAAAGAGGAACTGCAGTCTGCTCACATAATTTGTAATAAAAACATCTTTGCCATTCTGAAGCTTCTCTCCAACCACTTTGCATATTATTTTATATATACTGTGATTCTGTACTTGCCATATATGCTGCAGAAATCTCCCTCCACTGAGTCTGGCTGCAATCATTCTAACTGTGGGCAGCTGAGGCTGCTGCCTGTTCACTTCCTGGATTTACACAGAGGCACACCTCCAGCTCTGCAGCTCTCATTGACCCTCTTATGACTCACCCCGCCTCCCTTCCTGGCAAACTCTCACAATAGTGAGAGCGTGAGCTGTGCATGATGTAATAAGCCTAGGCTTTTTTACCGGACAAGAAACAGGAAGTTGGCTGTATAAGGGATTTACTGGCAGAAAAAAAAATGTTTTACTATCCAAAGTTAAAACAACAACAAGGACAGAAGATTTAATAGATGGAAAGATGAAAAAATGATTGAAGATCCACTTTGAAATAATCCCTTGTAATCCTGCCATAAAGGCCCTTGTTCAGGCACTTCCTGTGATAGGGTGACAACACTCAGTCCTTGTCTCTCACTTGTGCTCCTGTGTTGTCACCCTGTCTTCTGATAGAGATTACAAGTGGCCATCTCAATGCACATTACACAGGCATGGTCTAAGGAGGTGTTTCTCCCATCCTCGAGGTGCACCAACAGGTCATGTTTTCAGGATTTCCCTCAGATGAAACGGCTGTGGTAATTACTAAGGCAGTGAAACTGATCGAATCACCTGTGCAAAATAATGGCGAGCCTGAAAACATGACCTGTTTGGGCACCTTAAGGACTGGAGTTGAGAAATACTGGTCTAAGGCTGTCACCATCAAGAAACCCGTTTCGGACACTTCCTGTGGTAGGGTGACAACGCTCTGTCCTTGTCTATCATTTGTGTCCCTGTGTTGTCACCCTGTCCTCTGAAAACCCCATAAGTCTGTAGATGTGCCGCAGGTCTCTGCTGGGTCCCAAAGAATGGGTGGAAACTGGCGCTGGCAGAGGCACCGGGAGCATAACATCCACACCAAAAAAGTGTGAAAGATCCAACAAAAAAAAGTTTGTGGTAGGTAGGAGCCAGGTGCAAAACGATTGTTTTATAGGGTGAATGTCCGCTTTAGTTGGCTTCTGTCTTAGGCTCGATTCACACCTACGCATGTTGCTTTTGAGCGTTTCTGCAGTGCTTTTTGCGGTGCTTGCTGTGTTTTTGAACATGCGTTTTTGCCACGTTTTGCGTTTTTTTTTTTTTTTTTTTTTACAGTGTTTTTTTTTTATACTGTATACAGTGTAAGATAAAAGAAAGTAAAAAAAAAAACCTGCAAAACGTGGCAAAAATGGGGTAAAAACGCGGGTACTTGCGTTTTTGGATGCGGGTCCATTAAATTCTATTACATGCAAAACGCTGCATTTTGGATGAAAAAAAGTCCCCGACCCTTTCCAAAAACGCAGAGGCACAAAAATGCATTGATGTGAACATGTTCCATAGGAACCCATGTTAAAAAATTCCCATGCATTTCTGCAAAATGCATCAAAACACACATTAGTGTGAATGGAGCCTTAAGCCCCATACACACTATTAGATTTTCTGCAGATTTTTGTCTTCAGATTTACCAAAACCATGTAGTGCAAGGGCCTGTCTGATTGCATACAAATTGAAACTCTGCCGGTTCACACTACAGCGACATGGTATCTGACTTGTAAGTCGCTTGACATAAGAAATGCCATAGAAGTGAATGAGAGCCGTCTTAATATACACTACTGAAGTCGCTCTGACTTCAGAAAAGGTTCCTATACTACTTCAAGGCGACTTCTAGGCGACTTGTACCCATAGATTTCAATGGAAGTCGCCTCCAAGTCGAATCTCCATCTATATTGAAGTGACTTTACAGGAAAAAGAAAATAATTTACTCAGGTACTTCCCACATTTACCCCGGCAATCCCCTCCCTCCCACAGAGCTGATTATTCTGTGATTGGCCACAGCCAAAGTCGCCTGTCCTGGAAACTTTAAGTTACATTGTAAGTTGCGCAAAGTCGCACTGAAGTCGCCTCCAAATCACCTTGCAAAGTCGCGCTGTAAGTCGGGTTGCCGCTGCGAGTTCAAACTAAGGTTTGAGCTCATATTATATCTGAAGATAAAAATCTGCAGAAAATCTAATAGTGTGTATGGGGCTTTAATTGGCCCTAATATGCATGTGAGATGGGGATCAACAGGGCCCAACAGATCTAAAGGCCTGTACACGCCATCAGAAAATCGGAAGTAAAATTTCATCCAACGAACGATCTGCCAATTCTGAATTTTCGGATGACAAAAGCTGGATGTGCAGACTATAAAATGTTTGTCGTATGTGAACACAACGACCGATTTTCGTTTCTTTAGAACGGTTTTCGTCCGAAAAGAATAGTAAGAGCAAAACTACACATGCTCAGAAATGAGAGGACAATTCAACACATGACGTCATTTCTGAAGTTGAATTCAGTCGTAGGAGAATTTTCGTGTGTTGAGTAACCTCTTCACTTTCGATACGAGACTAACATGCAACAGAAAACGGACGAACGTTTGTCCGATAATCTGATCGTGTGTACCAGGTTTTATAAACTATGACATGTTTCTTCAGCCTCCACCAACAACCAATCGATCTGATTTGCCTGGACTGGTCCTTTTAAAAAAAAAAAAAATCTTAGTACATAATATTTTGGGAGTTTGCTGACAATGGTTTCCATTTGTATAAATGAGCAGACGCAGTTGCCTGTCGCTTCTTAGCTGACGCTGATTGATTGGTTACAGCTTGACCTATCAGCAGGAGGGGATCTGCCGCTGTGTGTGTGTACACTGAGCCCGCGCACACCGCAATCACCGATCAATAACAGGCAACACAAATAGACCAACCCGACATCCCGCCATGTGTCTCCTCCACCGGAAAAAGGTTAATGGTCAGCGTTAGTCACCCATCGCCCTTTGCAGGAGTTGAATCAGAAGATATTCTGTGTGTGGCCAACATTCGTCCTTTTAGCTTTGTATAGAGAAGAGAAGGGATAGCGTTGTGTATCAGTTTATTTATTGCTGTCTGTGTCCCCCATTGGGGAGATTTCCCTGTATTTCCTGTCCTGGTGACACACAGAAAGTTTTGGTCTGAATGCACCATTGAAAGTGTTTTGTTGGTTGCTACAATACCTGTGGATCCTGCCAGAAATCCAGTGAGCTGAGAACTTCCTGTGCTCTCTGCCTGTGCTGCACTGATCAGTTACATTGCTCTTGTTGTGGACTACAGAACACCTCCCCTTAACCCCTTAAGGCCTCATGCACACTGAGCGTTAAAAACACTGCTGCAGGGCCATCTGGCAAATATTGTCTAAATATAATAATATTAATAAATAATAATGAAAAATAAATAATAATATATAATAAAAATATTTGCTTATCCCGGAGTCCAGCTTTAAATGTGGGGCACGACATGTTGGTGTTACTTCTTCGCTCCATGTACCGCTATGGAATTGTCGCCAGAATCTGCCCGCCATTGCGTGGTGGCATGTGCCTGGTTTGGCTCCAGAATGGCGCGGCCCGTCGCACACAGAGACACATCGCTCTGGACAAGGTGCTGGGAGACCAGACTCGGCTCCCCCCAACCACTCCTCTCCCACAAAGGGAAATATTCGGGGGGGTCACACATGGTGTATCCATTATACACAGCGGCATTTTGTCTCACAATGGGGGACTCTTTTCCCCGGCCTGGCCATGAAATGCTGCAGTAATTGCCCGTGACATTTTTTTTTTATTGTTGCACTGAATGTATTTGTCAAGGAACATGGGACACAACAGGTGTCCTTTCACGTCCCCGCTGACAACACGGGACGCTGGGAGCTCGTCTTCCTTCCCTGGGAATGAGGGGCGCGCAAACTCCGAGGAACTTCACCCTGAACTTTGACACCGCGTGTGAGGGGGAAAAAAGAATCGATCGTTAATAATAGTAATAATAATAATATTATTATCGGTGATATGGGGGCAAAATCTTCTGCTACATTGTTTCTGTAGAATCTGCTTTACAGATCTTTTTATTTACTTGCAGGTTGTGTATTCAGTATGTTATATCTAAATCTTTATTTTTCTCTATCTGTCCCTCAGTCTTTCTCTCTCTCTCTTTCTTTCTTTCTTTCTTTCTTTCTTTCTTTCTTTCTTTCTTTCTTTCTTTCTTTCTTTCTTTCCTTCCTTCCTTCCTTCCTTCCTTCCTTCCTTCCTTCCTTCCTTCCTTCCTTCCTTCCTTCCTTCCTTCCTTTCCTCCCTTCTCTCCTTCCTTCTCTCCTTCCTTCCCTCCTCACTTCTCTCCTCACTTCTCTTTCTTCCTTCCTTCCTTACTTCTCTCCGTCCTTCTCTCCTTCCTTCCTCCCTTCTCGCCTTCTCTCCTTCCTTCCTTCCTTCCATCATTCTTTCCTTCTCTTCTTCTCTCCTTCCTTCCTTCCTTCCTTCCTTCCTTCCTTCCTTCCTTCCTTCCTTCCTTCCTTCCTTCCTTCCTTCCTTCCTTCCTTCCTTCCTTCCTTCCTTCTTTCCTCCCTTCCTTTCACTTCCTCTAATATCTATCTATCTATCTATCTATCTATCTATCTATCTATCTATCTATCTATCTATCTATCTATCTATCTATCTATCTATCTATCTATCTATCTATCTTCCTCCTGCCTTCCTTGCATTTCTTATATATAATGGGTATGTTACGTTCTGGCAGGCTGAGAAGCTGTACCAGGGGCTGATCTGTGTCAGAACACAGCCAAGGACTGCACAGGCACCAGGATTTACATGATTGTGTCATCTCTGAGCCGACATCTCAGTCCGGGAAGTAGATGGTGACCCTGGATGATGTCTGAACAAAGATGGCGCTGTCCTTCTGGAGAGAAAAACAGATGAAGGCATTGTCCGGGGGGGTGGTGATATCTGTGAGAGGTAATAAATGCCTGGAAGGTTTACACTGTTACATTACTGAGCATGCATGTAAAAAATCTGATGACAGGTCCACTTAATATCAAGGTGTAGACGTCTTGTACCCCTTTTCTATAGGCGGTGTAGAATGTGCGGTGGGGTTGCCCAGATGCCATCATATGTGAGCTCTGAGGGTGATATTGGGTTGATGGCATATGGCACAGCGGTGACACCTTCTAGGAGGTGACAGTAGACATTGAGTCTCCATGGTACACCCAGCTCCTTATCACCGGCTGGCAGGAAGCCCCGGACTGGACTTTACCCGGAGTCATCATGGTCTGGACTATAAACCTCCGATCCATACTCCGTGTCCGCAGCAATCAGGATGATGGCCCAGCTGCTGTAAACTCCACCTTTGTCATTAGATGGAAATTGCGGCTATAAATTGAGCAAGATTCACTGGAAGAGAGAAAAGATCCCTCTCCTCCCACGTTCCTTCCCGTCCGGCTCCCACGCCGTGTCAACACATGGTTCCAGGAAATTGTGCAATCTGCGGACCCGTCTCCTGCAACTTTAGGGACGCATTCACATTGTGACAGCGCATACGCATCGGCAAAATCATGGAATTTCATGAAAAAGTGCAAAAAACGCATGTCATGCTTGAGGTGCCCCTCGTTTATTTAACCGTACATTTTGCAGCGGCTGTCGTACTTTTTTTCTTTTTTTTTTTGGAGTGAACAAATGCAGCAAAATGTATAAGGCTCCATTCACAACTGCGGGGCTCAAATGTCACAAAACTTCCAGTGCGACTTTGGAGCGCGACTTTACACTAAGTCACATCAGAGTAGTGCGGGCGCCTCTTCAAAGTCGCTGCGATGTTGCAACGATTTGAACGGGTGGCCATTAAAAAGAATAGGGTGCGACTTTTCATGTCCAAAGTTGCATGACAGTTTGCACAAGTGAATGGAGCCTAAGCCCTGGTTCACCTTCAATGCTACTTTGAAACCGTGCAACTTCATCTGAAGATTTCAAAGTAGCAGGTCAGCGCAATTTCAGGTGCTACTTGGCTGACATCTGCGCCACTTCATGCACAAATGTCTATGCATGTCGCACCTGAAATCGCAAAAAAAATGAGTCCCGGAACCTTTTTTTTTCAAATCAGCAGGGCACCGCAGAGTCGCACCAATTTGAGCGGTTCCATTGCCGACAATAGGGTGCGACTTGTCATGCGATTTGGAAATAAAATCGCATGACAAGTCGCACTGGTAGCCCCCCCGTTCACAAAGGAGCCACTTTTCAGGCGACAGGTCAAATTGCCTGACAAGTCACAGCCTGTTGTCCGCAATGGCTCTGTTCAACTCGGTGCAACGCCGACTTAGCGATACCGCATCATGAAAAAGTAGTTCCTGCATTACTTTTGGTGATTTCAAGTGTGGTTTGCCTAGACATCTGTGCATGAAGCCGCACGGATGTCTTCCAAGTCGCACTGACATGCAACTTTGAAAACGTGCGATTTCAGATGAAGTCGCACGATTTCAAAGCCACATTCAATGTGAACGAGGGATAAAACTCAAAAGCTCAAAAATAATCTGACAGACGCAGCAATAGATGCTTGAAGTTCAATAAAAGTGCATCAGCTACTTTGCTGCATCTGCAATAAAGGGCACCACAGCATGACATGCGTTTTTTTTTTTTTTTTTTCTTTGCACGATTTTGCATGTGCTCATGCGCTGTTACAATGTGAATGCAGTCTTAAAGGTACTACTATGCAACATGTATGACATGTAGGGCTGCCCAATGCATGCAGTGCGTCAGCGTGCGCAAAAACATGCATGCGCAACATGATGTCACACGTGAATAGGGCCTTAAAAAAAAAAATGTAATTCGCCCATATGTGACTTTCCTGTATTCCTCCTTTCACCTCTCATCAACCTGCTAATGTAACCTTTCTGTATTCCTTTTATATGTTTTTCTATGACGTCATCACTGGGTCTCTGTGCTTCCCTATACAATGCAGGCAGATCATGGCTGGTGGGAGGAGCCGGCAGGGGGCTGTACATGGCTTCCTGAAAACATCACAGCCCCCCGCCTCAGTACTCAAGAGCCCTCCGTCGTGATGTAAGCAATGGGAGGAGTTATGCAAATATCAGAATGCCTTGATGGGTGGCTGTCAGTTGGGAGGAGTGGGTGTTCTCAGGCAGGTTATATTTTCACTCTAGGTAACCCCCATATGTGATGCTGAGCCCCCATGATTGAAAGAACTGACCTTTCTGGGGCAGTCCAGAGAGAGCTGGATGATGCTGGACGCCCTCCAGCCAGGAAATGAAGCAGGCTCTATCTGACTTGCTGCAGCTTCTAATGCACATTGTGAGAAGCTCGCATTGTGCAGTGATATCAGAGTAAGGAGAGGAGTCTGGGGGGAGAATGCAAAGATCAACCAATATTATCTAATGATGATCCACCAGAACAGGTGTTAAACTGGCGCCCCCCCCCCCCCCTCCCCCCCAGCTGTTGCAGAACTACAAGTCCCATGAGGCATTGCAAGGCTGATAGTTATAAGCATGAATCACACAGGCAGAGGCATGATGGGACTTGTAGTTCTACAACAGCTGGAGGGCCGCCAGTTTGACACCCCTGTATCTTCCTGGAATCTTGGTGAGCTTTGTGTATTTCTTCCAGATCTGTGCAGTAATCCAGTGTGAGACTTTTCCTGTAATAAAGACCGCTCACTGCTGCTCTCTCTCCTTGTGTAGGGTGACTGGTCTTGTCTCCGCCCCCTCCTGCTGTTTTCTGGAGTGGGTGGAGCCTGCTGGGCCCCTCCCACAGCTCTGCTCTCTGCACAGGCTATGTACAGCGCAGTGATGAGGTCACAGCTGTCTTTACAAGGTAATATCTGGGTTTGTAAAGACAACTGGTGGATTTAAATCCTTTGTGGCTATGGAGGAATGCATTGAAATGAAAATATGTGGGCCCAGAGTTCCCCTTTATTTATATGGATAGTGGTGTAATCTGCATCCTCTGGATGGGAAATATTATTATTATGATCATACAGGATTTATATGGTGCTAACAGTTTGCACAGCACTTTACAATATAAAAGGCAGACAGTACAGTCACAATAGAATTCCATACAGGAGGAATTGGAGGACGCTGTTCCTTAGAGCTTACAATCTAGGAGGAATTGGAGGACGCTGTTCCTTAGAGCTTACAATCTAGGAGGAATTGGAGGACGCTGTTCCTTAGAGCTTACAATCTAGGGGAATCGGAGGGCGCTGTTCCTTAGAGCTTACAATCTAGGGGAATCGGAGGGCGCTGTTCCTTAGAGCTTACAATCTAGGAGGAATCGGAGGGCGCTGTTCCTTAGAGCTTACAATCTAGGAGGAATCGGAGGGCGCTGTTCCTTAGAGCTTACAATCTAGGAGGAATCGAAAGGCGCTGTTCCTTAGAGCTTACAATCTAGGAGGAATTGGAGGACGCTGTTCCTTAGAGCTTACAATCTAGGAGGAATCGGAGGGCGCCGCTCCTTAGAGCTTACAATCTAGGAGGAATCGGAGGGCGCTGTTCCTTAGAGCTTACAATCTAGGAGGAATCGGAGGGCGCTGTTCCTTAGAGCTTACAATCTAGGAGGAATCGGAGGGCGCCGCTCCTTAGAGCTTACAATCTAGGAGGAATCGAAAGGCGCTGTTCCTTAGAGCTTACAATCTAGGGGAATCGGAGGGCGCTGTTCCTTAGAGCTTACAATCTAGGAGGAATCGGAGGGCGCTGTTCCTTAGAGCTTACAATCTAGGAGGAATCGGAGGGCGCTGTTCCTTAGAGCTTACAATCTAGGAGGAATCGGAGGGCGCTGTTCCTTAGAGCTTACAATCTAGGAGGAATCGGAGGGCGCCGCTCCTTAGAGCTTACAATCTAGGAGGAATCGGAGGGCGCTGTTCCTTAGAGCTTACAATCTAGGAGGAATCGAAAGGCGCTGTTCCTTAGAGCTTACAATCTAGGAGGAATCGGAGGGCGCTGCTCCTTAGAGCTTACAATCTAGGAGGAATCAGAGGGCGCTGCTCCTTAGAGCTTACAATCTAGGAGGAATCGGAGGGCGCCGCTCCTTAGAGCTTACAATCTAGGAGGAATCGAAAGGCGCTGTTCCTTAGAGCTTACAATCTAGGAGGAATTGGAGGACGCTGTTCCTTAGAGCTTACAATCTAGGAGGAATCGGAGGGCGCCGCTCCTTAGAGCTTACAATCTAGGAGGAATCGGAGGGCGCTGTTCCTTAGAGCTTACAATCTAGGAGGAATCGGAGGGCGCTGTTCCTTAGAGCTTACAATCTAGGAGGAATCGGAGGGCGCCGCTCCTTAGAGCTTACAATCTAGGAGGAATCGAAAGGCGCTGTTCCTTAGAGCTTACAATCTAGGGGAATCGGAGGGCGCTGTTCCTTAGAGCTTACAATCTAGGAGGAATCGGAGGGCGCTGTTCCTTAGAGCTTACAATCTAGGAGGAATCGGAGGGCGCTGTTCCTTAGAGCTTACAATCTAGGAGGAATCGGAGGGCGCTGTTCCTTAGAGCTTACAATCTAGGAGGAATCGGAGGGCGCCGCTCCTTAGAGCTTACAATCTAGGAGGAATCGGAGGGCGCTGTTCCTTAGAGCTTACAATCTAGGAGGAATCGAAAGGCGCTGTTCCTTAGAGCTTACAATCTAGGAGGAATCGGAGGGCGCTGCTCCTTAGAGCTTACAATCTAGGAGGAATCAGAGGGCGCTGCTCCTTAGAGCTTACAATCTAGGAGGAATCGGAGGGCGCTGCTCCTTAGAGCTTACAATCTAGGAGGAATCAGAGGGCGCTGCTCCTTAGAGCTTACAATCTAGGAGGAATCGGAGGGCGCTGTTCCTTAGAGCTTACAATCTAGGAGGAATCGAAAGGCGCTGTTCCTTAGAGCTTACAATCTAGGGGAATCGGAGGGCGCTGTTCCTTAGAGCTTACAATCTAGGAGGAATTGGAGGACGCTGTTCCTTAGAGCTTACAATCTAGGAGGAATCGGAGGGCGCTGCTCCTTAGAGCTTACAATCTAGGAGGAATCGGAGGGCGCTGCTCCTTAGAGCTTACAATCTAGGAGGAATCGGAGGGCGCTGCTCCTTAGAGCTTACAATCTAGGAGGAATCGGAGGGCGCTGTTCCTTAGAGCTTACAATCTAGGGGAATCGGAGGGCGCTGTTCCTTAGAGCTTACAATCTAGGAGGAATTGGAGGACGCTGTTCCTTAGAGCTTACAATCTAGGGGAATCGGAGGGCGCTGTTCCTTAGAGCTTACAATCTAGGAGGAATCGGAGGGCGCTGTTCCTTAGAGCTTACAATCTAGGAGGAATTGGAGGGCGCTGTTCCTTAGAGCTTACAATCTAGGAGGAATCGGAGGGCGCTGTTCCTTAGAGCTTACAATCTAGGAGGAATCGGAGGGCGCTGTTCCTTAGAGCTTACAATCTAGGAGGAATCGGAGGGCGCTGTTCCTTAGAGCTTACAATCTAGGAGGAATCGAAAGGCGCTGTTCCTTAGAGCTTACAATCTAGGAGGAATCGGAGGGCGCTGTTCCTTAGAGCTTACAATCTAGGAGGAATTGGAGGACGCTGTTCCTTAGAGCTTACAATCTAGGGGAATCGGAGGGCGCTGTTCCTTAGAGCTTACAATCTAGGAGGAATCGGAGGGCGCTGTTCCTTAGAGCTTACAATCTAGGAGGAATCGGAGGGCGCTGTTCCTTAGAGCTTACAATCTAGGAGGAATCGGAGGGCGCTGTTCCTTAGAGCTTACAATCTAGGAGGAATCGGAGGGTGCTGTTCCTTAGAGCTTACAATCTAGGAGGAATCGGAGGGCGCTGTTCCTTAGAGCTTACAATCTAGGGGAATCGGAGGGCGCCGTTCCTTAGAGCTTACAATCTAGAAGGAATCGGAGGGCGCTGTTCCTTAAAGCTTGCAATCTAGGAGGAATCGGAGGGTGCCGCTCCTTTAGAGCTTACAATCTAGGGGAATCGGAGGGCGCCGTTCCTTAGAGCTTACAATCTAGGAGGAATCGGAGGGCGCTGTTCCTTAGAGCTTACAATCTAGGAGGAATCGGAGGGCGCTGCTCCTTAGACCTTACAATCTAGGAGGAATCGGAGGGCGCTGCTCCTTAGACCTTACAATCTAGGAGGAATCGGAGGGCGCTGTTCCTTAGAGCTTACAATCTAGGAGGAATCGGAGGGCGCTGTTCCTTAGAGCTTACAATCTAGGAGGAATCGAAAGGCGCTGTTCCTTAGAGCTTACAATCTAGGAGGAATTGGAGGACGCTGTTCCTTAGAGCTTACAATCTAGGGGAATCGGAGGGCGCTGTTCCTTAGAGCTTACAATCTAGGAGGAATCGGAGGGCGCTGCTCCTTAGAGCTTACAATCTAGGAGGAATCGGAGGGCTCCGCTCCTTAGAGTTTACAATCTAGGAGGAATCGGAGGGCGCTGCTCCTTAGAGCTTACAATCTAGGAGGAATCGGAGGGCGCCGTTCCTTAGAGCTTACAATCTAGTAGTGGGTCTTGTAACGATCTGCACATCTCTGTGGAGCTGGCACGGCCTCCCGCCTCTCCCTCCTCCTGTAGCCGCCTGTCGCGGTGCCACGCCGGAGCTGCCCAGCTTTCCAGTAAACAGATGATTCTGGCCCCAATCTCCGATCCCCGTATCCAAAACCAGCGAGGCGTCCGCAGTGTATTGGCCTCCTCGCTCCCCGGGCCCGTTGCGCAGTTTCTGGATTTCTCCTTTTTTTTTTTCCTTCTACTTTTTTGGCTTCTGAACAAAATCTTATTCATGGCAACAAATAAAAACTTTAGAACTCTGCGTCCAGTGCCAGGGGTGTAATCAGATCCAGAGGGGCCTGCCATTTTGTTCCACCTATTAAAACGCTTAAACAAAACACCACCAGCGTACTTTAGTGATTTTTCTGAGGGGTTGATTTTAAAGTGATTGTAAAGCCTCATTTAAAAAAATTATAAAAAATTTAAAAAATGTTATACTTACCTGCTCTGTGTAATGGTTTTGCACAAAGCAGCCCGGATCCTCCTCTTCTCAGGTTCCTCTTTGGTGCTCCTGGCCCCTCCCTCCTGTTGAGTGCCCCGACAGCAAGCCGCTTGCTATGGGGGCACCCGAACCGAGCCGCATGTCCGTGCGTCCATTCAGGACACAAAGCTGTCGCTCGGTCCAGCCCCCTATCTGTCCTGATTGGCTAACTGACTTTGATTAACAGCTGTGGGAGCCAATGGCGCCGCTGCTTTGTCTCAGCCAATCAAGGGGGAGATTCCCGAATGGCCGAGGGACTTGTGGACATCGCTGGACAGAGATGGGGCTCAGGTGAGTATTAGGGGGTGCTGGGTGGGGGGCTGCTGCACACAGAAGGCTTTTTATCTTAATGCATAAATGCAATGATATGGACCTTGCTTTGTGCACTGGTCCTATTCATTTGGTGGAGGGGGGATTATGGTGTGGGGTTGGTTTTCAGGGGTTGGGTTTGGCCCCTTAGTTCCAGTAAAGGGAACTCTTAAGGCATCAGCATACAATTTCATGCTCCCAACTTTGTGGGAACAGTTTGGGGATGGCCCCTTCCTGTTCCAACATGACTGTACACCAGTGCACAAAGCAAGGTCCATAAGGACTTGGATGAGCGAGTTTGGGGTGAAGGAACTTGACTGGCCTGCACAGAGTCCTGTCCTCAACCCGATAGAACACCTTTGGGATGAATTAGAGCGAAGACTGCGAGCCAGGCCTTCTCGTCCAACATCAGTGCCTGACCTCACAAATGTGGAAGAATGGTCAAACATTCCCATAGACACACACTTAAACCTTGTAGTGCTCCTTCCCAGAAGAGTTGAAGCTGTTATAACTGCAAAGGGAAGGGTGGGTCACCTCAATTTTGAACCCTATGGGCTAAGGCCCCTTTCACACTTATTCGACCTGAAAGTCGCGCAATTTTTGCCGTAATTTTTTGCTGCAATTTTGATGCGACTTTAAGCAATGCGTGTGTAATCTTCAGGTCTATGGACCTCAAATCGCATCAAAGTTGGACCAAAATAGTGCAGGGACTACTTTGAAATCGCACAGATATGAATGGTACTCATTGGAAATAATGGGGTACGACTTGTCATGCGACTTTGCAGTCCCAAATCGCAGGACAAGTCACACAAGTGTGAAAGGGGTCTTAAGCTGGCCATACATGATACGAAAAATCAGCCGATATTCAGTCATTTAGAAAGTTTGTTCGGCCAGTTATTGGACACAAGTTGGTAATCGGTTAGGGACGTTTTTGTGCCAAATAAGGAAAGGACAAGTTTGGAAATTTTCTTCCAAACGAACGATAAATTGAAAGGTTAATGTGTTTCTCGTCCAAACTGTATGCACTGGGTATATTTGAAAAAAAAAAAACTAACAAAAAATGTATTCATTCATGTCCGTTGAACGATTTATCGGTCATTACATGATGACATTATCGTTTGCTCTCACGGCCGAATGTTCGCTTTTCGAAAATGGGTTCGAACGATTTTTTGTAAAGTGTATGGCCAGCACAAGACTGGGATGCCATTAGTTCATGTAAAGGCAGGCGTCCCAATACTTTTGACAATATAGTGTATCTATAAACTAGGAATTTTGTTTGGGTACAGCGTCGCATGACCGCGCAATTGTCAGGTAAAGCCGTATCGCAAAAAATGGCATGGTCATTAAAGGGGTAAATCCTTCCGGGGCTGAAGTGGTTAAAAAGTTTACCAGGGATATTCATTTTCGGGGGGGGGGGGACCTGGTGACACTGGCAGTCAAGCTTATCCTCGGTTCACACCAGAGGCGGCACGACTTGCAGGTCGCCTCACCGAGGCGACCTGCACACGACTGCCCGGGCGACTTGCAAAACGACTTCTGTATAGAAGTCTATGCAAGTCGCCCCAAGTCGCCCCCAAAGTCGTACAGGAACCTTTTTCTAAGTTGGAGCGACTTGCGTCGCTCCCCTTAGAACGGTTCCATAGCACAGAACGGGAGGCGACTTATCAGGCGACCTAGTCGTCCCTGTGTGAACCGAGCCTAAGGGTGCTCCAGGAATGGTAGAAGGTAGAAGGTACCTTTGGAGACACATATTGTCCTCTCCTCCAAGTCGACTTTTGGGAATCTGAGCGGCTGCTGATATTTCGATTAGACTCGGGTCATTGAATTTATGAAATTCAGTCCCAATCGAGCGTCAATTACCTGTAGAATCTGTTTACTGAAGTATCTCAGCACCTTTGTGCAGCAAACCTTGTGTCTTGTCTATAAGAAGGGTGTCCTTCTAGCCATAGAAGACCATGTGAGTGCTATGGGGCCCGGAGTGCGTCTACATTGTGTTTTATATCAATAACAATAGAATTTGGCAAACAAAGTCGAATTAAATGAACGTATTTATAAATATTTCTAATTTGGGAGCCTTGCAATGAAAGCAATTCATATTTTGTATCTGTAAGAGAGATTAGAGCATGGAGGGGGCCCTTAATGGTTTTGCTATGGGGTCCCCGTCACCCAAGATTTCAGCCCTGTGTAACGTTCTTAGGAGTTTGGGTCGTGGTCGGATCGGCTTGTATTCTGTAGCGTGGCGTGCGCGCACATTTCTCCCCCAAACGCTCTTCTGCGAGTGAGCAGGTGCTGGGGGGGGCGGCTAAAAAAAGGCCCGGTACCCGCCCCGCCAATAGAATCCATAGACATAGCACGGAATAATCTCCTGCCTCTCCAGCTATGCCAGGAATCTCACACCTTGAGGAGATACCCTCAGCCGTTGCTAGGTCCTCGCCATGACACTTCCGCCGGCCCGTGTCACGCTGTCACCGTGACTTGTTAGGGGGGGGGAGTTGTGCGTCGGAGACGGCTGTGTCACCGCGAGGTGAAGGGGGGTGAAGGGGACACTTTTAGCTGTTGGTTTAGAATGAAGTTAAATATAGATGGCGGAGGTGTGAGCGACTGATTTATAAAAAGCGCACAGCGGCAAATTATTTATTAATTTTTTTCCCCTAAAATAATAGCAGCGGATTCTGATTGGTCGCTGCGCAGCAAAGCAGATGATATGGACTCATTTTTATTAAAATTCCGGGCAGGCAGCTCAATGCACATTTGAGATAAGTCTAGGAAATGGCGTGTTGTTGGGTTCAGCCAGTCTTGTGATCCAGGCAGAACGGTGACCGCACCTTTTCTCCCTATGTGGATAAGCAATACTGTTGGGTCACCAATGGGCTCCAGCCTGCTCATTGGACAATAAAGGGATAATGCTGATAATGATAAGGTCCTTCACTCCTCCTGTCTGCAAGCTCACAGTGTTAGATTGACAGCACCGAGCAAAGTAATAGGGAACTGATTTTCTGACTGCGGTTGCGGCAAAGATGTCGCTTTATTTATTTATTTATTTTTTTTTTTACATCTTTTTACATTTTTCTTCATTTTGTCGCTTTATTTTTTTTTTAATTTTTTAAAATTTTTCTTCATTTTCCTTGTTTTTTTTTTTTTTTGTATAATACATTCTGGTGCATTTCTGACGTGTTTATGATGGCGTTTTTCCTATTTGTTTCTTTTATTTTTAATTTTTTTTACATGTTTATTTATTTCCTTATTTTTGTTTTGTTTTTTGGAATAATGCATTCTGGTGCATTTTTTACGCGTTTATGATGATGTTATGATTTTTGACATGTTTATGATGTGTTTCAAATGTGTTTTCCTGTATGTTTCTTTTATTTTTTTTTACATTTTTCTTTATTTTCCTTGTTTTTGTTTTGTTTTGTTTTTTTTGGAATAATGCATTCTGGTGCACTTTTAAATTTTTTACATTTTTTTTAACGCTCCACAAATTTGCGTGTCTTCCTTGCGCAGGGGCCATGCTAATCTTCTCTGTATCATTCCAATTTTAGTATATGTGCTGCTGAAGCAAGCACTGGTGCATTTTTTATGAGTTTATGATGTTTTCCAAATGCGTTTTTCCTGATTTTGTTTTTACATTTTTTTTTTTTTAAATTGTCCTTGCTTTTTTTTTTTTTTTTAGTATGCATTCTGGTGCATTTTTGACAGGTTTATGATGTGTTACAAATGTGCTTTTGCTTTTTTTTTTTTTTTTTTTTTTGTATTATTTGACATTTTTCTTCATGCTCCTTGGTTTTTTCTTCTTTGTTATTGTTGTATAATGCATTCTGGTGCATTTTTGACACGTTTATGATACGTTTTAATTGCGTTTTTCCCCTTTTCTCTAATTTATTTCAGGTACTTATATAGCGCCGTCAATTTTTGCAGCGCTTTATATATACATTGTACATTCACATCAGTCTCTGCCCTCACATTCATACATACACATATTTTTTTTTACATTTTTCTTCATTTTCCTTTTTTTTTTTCTTTTTTTAGAATAATGCATTCTGGTGCATTTTGTACCCGTTGGTGATTTTTCCAAATGTGTTTTTCCTATTTTTTTTTTTTTCATTTTCCTTGTTTGTTTGTTTTTTTTTATAATGCATTCTGGTGCATTTTTGATGCGTTTATGATGTGTTTCAAATGCATTTTTCCTATTTTTTCTTTTCAAATTTTTCTTTTTTTTTTAAAGTTTTTTTCTTCAGTTTCCTTTTTTTTTTTTTTTTTTGGTGGTATGATAAATTCTAGTGTATTTTTGTTGCATTTAGATGTGTTTCGGTGATTTTTGATGCATTTTACCACGTTCCAGTAGAGTTACTTGTAGAAAAAATGCAGCATGGATTCCAATGACAAAGTTCGCACCATTGGAGTGCGTTCCAGACAAATGTTGAACAGGCCGCATTTTTCTGCAATGAACTGCACTGGAATGTGTCAAAACATGTCAAAAATGCAGCAGAAAGCAACTAAATGCCTCAAAACGTAAAGCAAACATAAAACAACAAAAAAAAAAAAATGCAGGAAACTTTGCAAAAATAAAAAGCGGGAAAACCACACTGGAAGGCATTGAAAAAGCATAAAAAAACGCACCAGAATACTTTAAAAAAGCGCATGCAGAAATGCATCCTGAAGGCGTCCAGACTGCGTTTGTGTGGTGTAAGCTGGCTCGTAAAGTTGATGTTTGTTGTGATGGGCGGGGGAGGGCACTATGGAGGCCGTGCGGGGGTCACAGGTCGGGAACTATTTTCTGAGCCCCCCTCTGAGCGACTTTGGCAGCTGCTGAGTTCTCTCTGGAAGAGGAATGGTAGTCGGGATATCCCAGCGCTGCGCGGCGGGGCCGGTCACCTGACCAAACAAAACCCACTGGAGAAACTTTCTGAATACTTAATCCGTCTGTTCTATTGATAGCAGGAGATGGGGGGCTCTGCTGGTCACATGTCTGTAGAACCTTTTTTTTTTTTTTTTTCTTTTTTTCTTTTTTTTTTCATTTGTTGGAGTTACTTTCTGCTTTAAATAAAATCAGGGATGGGAGGGGCCAAAATGTGGCATTTGCCACAGTCTCCATGTCTCCATGATTGAATCTCCATGATTGAAAGAACTGAAATCCAATGAATGAAAGGGGCGGGGCCAGGGGCAGTCAGGCTGGGGAGGAAAGGGCTAGATCAGGGGTGTCACTCAATTTCATCGCGGGCCACATCAACATTATGGTTTTTATCTATGAAACCAGAGCACCCCCCCCCCCCCTTTACATTGGATGTCAAGAGCCCCCCTCCACCATCAGAAGTCAGTGTCCCCCGCCCTCTCTTACATCACAGTACACACCCCCCTTACATTGTGCGGCTGTTTGGAAGAAGCTGGGGGTGGAGCTGAGAAGCAGAGAGTGAAGTGTCTGGAGGAGGACCAGAGGGAGGTCTGGAGTCAGCTGCCAGAGTCTGCAAAATGCTGAGATCGGGGGAGGTGGAGGCGAGGGGTGCTGCGCCTGCACAGAGAGGCGTAGGGTCTGTAGAAGGAGTTAAATCCTCCTCTCTGCTGCTGACTGCTGATACAAGGTGGGAGCAGGGACGAGAGGATGCTGCGGCTGCACAAAGAGGTGCAGGGTCTGTAGGAGGAGTTCCATCCTCCTCTGCTGCCGACTGCTGAGACAAGGTGGGGGCAGGGACAAGGGGGTGCTGCAGCTGCACAGAGAGGTGCAGGGTCTGTTGGAGGAGTTCCATCCTCCTCTCTGCTGCTGACTGCTGAGACAAGGTGGGGATGGGGACAAGGGGGTGCTGTGGCTACACAGAGAGGCACAGGGTCTGTAGGAGGAGTTCCGTCCTCCTCTCTGCTGCCGACTGCTGAGACAGAGTAGGGGGGGGCGGGATGATAGGGATGTTACAGCTGCAGGAAAGGTGAGAGGGCCACATGATTATGTAAACAGTAAAAAAGGGAGGACAGACCATATTGGCCCCATAAAGAATGAGGAAGGACATCTGGTTACAAAGGATGGGGAAAGGGCTTCAGTAACCAAAACTGCAGTGTTTATCCTCATGACACAACACAGGAAGCACCTACATGGTTAACAGAGGACAGAATTTATTTATTTTTTATTTATTTATTTCAGGTACTTATATAGCGCCGTCAATTTACGCAGCGCTTTACATATATATTGTACATTCACATCAGTCCTTACCCTCAAGGGGCTTACAATCTAAGGTCCCTAACTGACATTCATACATACTAGGGACAATTTAGACAGGATCTAATTAACCTACCAGCATGTCTTTGGAGTGTGGGAGGAAACCGGAGTACCCGGAGGAAACCCACGCAGGCACAGGGAGAACATGCAAACTCCAAGCAGGTAGTTCTGTGGTTGGGATTTGAACCAGTGACCCTTCTTACTGCTAGGCGAGAGTGCTACCACTACACCACTGTGCCGCCCAGAATTAGAATTAGACTTGAGAAACTTAACATTAATAAGTCACCGGGACCAGATGGCTTGCATCCGAGGGTACTTAGGGAACTCAGTAAACTAATTGCCAGACCATTGTTCCTAATTTTTACAGATAGTCTACTGACTGGAATGGTACTAGGTGATTGGAGAAAAGCCAATGTAGCACCAATATTTAAAAAGGGCCCAAAATACATCCCTGGGAATTACAGACCAGTTAGCCTAACATCAGTAGTATGTAAACTCTTGGAGGGGATGATAAGGGACTATATACAAGATTTTAGTAATGAGAACGGTATCATTAGCAGTAATCAGCATGGATTCATGAAGAATCGTTCTTGCCAAATCAATCTATAAACCTTCTATGAGGAGGTGAGTTGCCATCGAGATAAAGGAAGGCCCGTAGACGTGGTGTATCTGGATTTTGCAAAAGCATTTGACACAGTTCCCCATAAACGTTTACTGTACAAAATGACATGCAATGCCAAGCTGCTGCTAACAAGGCAAACAGAATATTGACATGCATTAAAAAGGGGATCAACTCCAGAGATAAAACGATAATTCTCCCGCTCTACAAGACTCTGGTCTGGCCGCACCTGGAGTATGTAAAGGGTTCTTTACTGTAAGAGCAGCAAGAATGTGGAATTCCCTTCCACAGGCGGTGGTCTCAGCGGGGAGCATCGATAGTTTAAAAAAACAATTAGATAAGCACCTGAATGACCGCAACATACAGGGATATACAATGTAATACTGACACATAATCACACATAGGTTGGACTTGATGGACTTGTCTTTTTTCAACCTCGCTTACTATGTAACCATGAATATGCCCGGTGGGCCGGATTTGGCCTAGGGGCCTTGTGTTTGACACATGTGGGCTAGATGATGCTGGATGTCCTCCAACCAGGAAAAAAGATGGGCTCTAACGTGCTGCAGCTTCTCATGCACACTGTGAACAGCTCCCCTATTTACACTTTAGCCCTGAGCAATAAAATAGGTTTAGTTGGAGTGGATGATTGGAGCTGTCAGTATGTGATGTTATATAAGCCTATCTGGTGATTTTTCTCTGGGGTGGACGTCTCCTTTAATAAATGATCTTGGCCGTCCTCCCTGCGGTCTGGCGTGCCTGTGTATGGAGCGGGTGTTTCTCCGCCTGGATTGATACATGGGATGTTATTTTAGATCCTTCCATGTGTGAACAATGCCGAGGGAACTTTTTTCCGTCACTATTCACTTGTTGTTGCAAAAGTATTTCCTGGCGGACAATGGGGGATGATTTACTAAAGGCACATAGACTGTGCACTCTGCAAGTGTGGCTGTGCCTGAGCTTAGTAAATGAGGGGAAGCTCTGCTGACTTCCATCATCCAATCATATGGTTTTCAATGGCATGGTTCACACCAGTGCTTGCAGTTACAGTTCCAGAAAAAAAGTAGAACATGCTGCATTTTTCCTGCACTGGACTGTACTGGAACACTGTAAAACGCACTGAAAACGCACTGAAATGCACATGTCCTCATTTAGGGCCAGTTCACCCCATAGAAACGCAGTCCGGAAGCGTTCCAGGTGCTTTTCTGCATGCGCGTTTTTGGTGTGTTTTTGATGCAGTCCAGTGCTTTTTTCCCCCTTCTTTTTTCTTAACCTTAAATAAGGACAAGTGTGTTGCAGTGCGTTTTTGGTGTATTTAGGTGCGTTCCAGTACGTTTTTGATGCGTTTTACAGCGTTCCAGTCCAGTGCAGAACAAATGCAGCATGTTCTCCTTTTTTTTTCTGAAACTTGAACGCACTGGAACTGCAAGCACTGGTGTGAACTATGCCACTGAAAACCATATACTTTCCATGCGTTTTTGATGCAGAAAAAAAACGCACTGGACTGCATGTGGTGTGAACTGGCCCTTAGGGCCAGTTTATACAAAAAACAGTCCGGATGTGTTCTAGATGCATTCCAGTGCGTTTTTGGTGTGTTTTTGATGCAGTCCAGTACATTTTTGCCGCCTCTTTTTTCTTAACTTTAAATGAGGACATGTGTGTTCTGGTGCATTTTTTGGTGCCTTTTACAGCGTTCCAGTACAGTCCAGTGCAGGAAAAATGCAGCATGTTGTAGTTTTTTTTTGGAACTGGAACGCACTGGTGTGAACTCTGTCATTGTAAACCATATAACATACTATCCATGCGTTTTTGATGCAGAAAAAAACGCACTGGACTGCATGTGGTCTGAACTGGTTTTTAAAGTTAAGAAAAAAGAGGGGGGGGGAATGTACTGGACTGCATCAAAATTGCACAAAAACGCATTAAAAACACACTGGAACACATCAAAAACGCAAATGCAGAAAAGCATCTGGAACGCATCTGGACTGCGATCCTATGGTGTGAACTGGCCCTAAACGCTACAGGCACATTTGTTCAGTGTCGTTTTTTTGAGCAAGTGGGAACAAGGCCTAAGATTAAAATGGTTGTAAACCTCCGACATGAAATATGAACAAAGCCTATCCTTCTATAGCAGTGATGGTGAACCTTGGCACCCCAGATGTTTTGGAACTACATTTCCCATGATGCTCATGCACTCTGCAGTGTAGTTGAGCATCATGGGAAATGTAGTTCCAAAACATCTGGGGTGCCAAGGTTCACCATCACTGCTCTATAGTGTGTACTTGTCTCTATCTGGGGCACTATGGGGTCGATTTACGAAAACCAGAGATTGATAAATCTGGTGCAGCTGTGCATGGCAGCCAATCAGCTTCTAACTTTAGCTTGTTCAATTAAGCTTTGACAATAAAAACTGGAAGTCCCTAAACCCACATTCATACCAGAGCCACTCGTCATGCGATTTGACAGGTCAAATCGCATGACAAGTCGCACCCTATTGTCGGCAATGGCCATGTTCAAATCGGTCCGACGCCAACTGTGCAGTGCCGCATCAATTTGAAAACACAGTTCCTGCACTACTTTTGGCGATTTCAGGTGCGACTTGCATAGACATGTGTATATGAAGCACATCAGATCTCTTCCAAGTCGCACTGACACGTGGCTTTGAATTTGTGCAATTTCAGATGCACGATTTCACAACCGCAATCAATGTGAATGAGGGCTAAGCGTCATTTCTGTATCCTGCTTTGTTCTTCTGCTATCAGCATGAGTCACTTCTGACAAGTCTTCCTGACACCAAGAGAAAAAAAGGTGACAGGGGAGGGAGCTCCAGCTGATTGGCAGTCTCAGCTCTGTTCCTGTGAGCTGTGTGAAGGGGAGGGGGGGGGGGGGGGTGTTCCTTCCATCCAATCAGCCCTCCTCACTAAGCTCTGCAGATTGTAACTTCATCCCTCACCCCCTTTATTTCTGACCTCTGAGACAAGCTTTATAAATTCAGCATGTTGTAAAGAAGACAAGACTGCAGATAAACAGGTACAACTTATGTAGGTGGATGTGTTTCATCTCTGCGTATCCCCTGAGCCCAGTCATTTCACTTGGTATATGGAAGGGTTTACAACCACTTTAAGTTCACAGTGCTGCGTTCCCATTTTGATCCGATTTTCAGTGCGATTATGTAGTGTTCCTTGGATGTGGTTTTCATATTCTAGGGGCCAAAATCGCACCAAAGTGGTACAGGAACCTTTTTTTGCACAATTGCGCCATGCTACATTGCATTGATGTGAATGGACATGATTGAAAACAAAGTGATTTCTATTGTCTGTGCATTCTGTGCAGCTCAAGTCACATCTGAAATCGCACCAGTGCGATCGGAACATAAATAATACCAACGTATTGTAAGCTCTAAGGAGCAGGGCCCTCTGATTCCTACTGTATCAAAGTGTATTGTATTTGTACTGTCTACCCTCAAGTTGTAAAGTGCTACGTAAACTGTTGGCGCTATATAAATACTGTATAATAATAATAATAATAATAATTTTATAACTTTATTCTTTGTAACATTTATTTTTTTGTTACAAATATCCTTCATCTGATGTGTCTTTGTTTCTGTATCAGCCGTGTGCTGCTCTCAGTATCTGATTCATTGTTATACTTAAAGCTGAACTCCGGCCTCCCCGTCAGTCTTGCATAGATGTACAGACTCCTCTCCTGCACTCAAATAACTTCCTCTGATTTCACTGCACACTGTGAGCTTCTCACGGTGTGCATTAGAAGCTGCAGCAAGTCAGCTAAACTCTGGCCACAAAATCTTCAATTTACATATATTCCTCAATCTCTACTTTGTGTGCAACAAATGCCTTTGCAAACACAGATGTTACCTTGTAAAAGTAGCTGTGACATCATCACTGTGCTGTACATAGTCCATGCAGAGAGCAGAGCTGTGGGAGGGGCCCAGCAGGCTCCACCCACTCCAGAAAATGACAGGAGGGGGCGGAGACAAGACCAGTCACCCTGCACAAGGAGAGAGAGCAGCAGTGAGAGGTCTTTATTACAGGAAAAGTCTCACACTGGATTACTGCACAGATCTGGAAGAAATACACAAAGTAAACTGAGATTTCTGGATGAATACACAGGAGGAATGGATTTAGATAATATTTGCTTATCCCGGAGTTCAGAACTCTGAATAAATGAAAACTCAGTGCAGCTCTACAATCATGAATACATTAAAATGTTACTAAACCCACAACAGTGAAATCAGTCTGTATATGCAGTAAAGCATGCTTGTTATACTCACTGTGGGACCTATGGGGTTAATCCTCTGCATTGTGTAAAAAGGCTGTTTGAACCTGTCTTCTCTGATCCTCCCCTTCTTCCACTGTCCCCAATCCATCTCCTGACAGAATAGAGCCTTGTGGACACTCTGCACATGCTCAGTTTGGTGTGTATTGCTAGAGAGTTTTTTTATTTTTTTGGGGGAGGGTGCATGTGATCAGCACAGGGCCAATCAGCACTTCAGACAGAGTGTCATTCAGCCTCTTAGGACAGTCAGAGAAGAATGAAAACTCCTCCTACAAGCTTTAACCAGACACTGATAGAAGTCACAAGACTGCTATATACTGCTGATGAGAAAAGGTATTTAGCAGTTTATACTTACTAAATCTATTGTATTTCCATGTTCTGTGTACTGTGGGAGACCAGATATAGTGAATGCAGGGTGCTGGGTTTAGTATAAGTACCTTAACCTGCCCTGGTGTCAGCCTCTTGCAGTTCCTGTACAGCAGAGCTCAGACTTGGAAAGAGAGAAGCAGCACAAGGGGCCAGTCAGTTCATGTGCTAACAAGCATGCTGATAGGAAGAGGAAGCAAAGCGACAAAGATGAGCTCCTCAGTACTGTCCAGTTGCTGGCTGGAGGTGGGTCCAGGATGACCTGGGCTCAGAGGAAGTGGGTTGAATGATGCTGGCCGACAGAGTGATGACATCTAGTGGAAGAAAAAAGTACTGCAGGGAAAATCCCTGGACTATAGGTGAATATATTTGGTGAAGGTGAATATTGCAGCAGACACTGTTTTTGTTATTTTATCTTTTAATCTATTTTTGTCCGGAGTTCTGCTTCAAATAGCCCCTTAGAATTCCTCAGAGATGACGTTGTACATGGGAACAATTCTAGCGCTCGGCAGTCTTTTATGTGCGATGTGACAGGCGCTCTGTCTGCGAGTCTTCAGTCTGGGGATGAGGAGAGCGCCCCCGCTCCCCCTGTGTGTGACCTGCGGGGTCCTTTGTCTGGATTGTGTGGAGTGGAGAGAGCCGCCGCCGCCGTCTCTAAGTTACTAAAAGCTTGGACGGGGGAAGCGGCTCAGGCTGGCCTCTGTCTGGGGGCTGTAAGGGGTCTCGTCTGTAAGAGCACAAAGGGGGAACGCCGCGATCGCTCTTCAGATACACACTAATGTAGAGGGGCCGACGATGAAGGTGTGAGCGATCGTACTCGGGGCTTTTCTTTTGATGCTTTTCTGAGACGCCCAAATATTTGTTTGCGGGTGCGTCTGATCTACGCAAATCTGCTGCGTCCCGATATCTGGATCTTCTGTGGAATGGGTTCAATCGGAGAGTCGCAGTTGGAGGATCCATTTTCAGATATTTTTCCTCATCACTCATTGGACAGTAGGTGAGGCGTGATTATTTCATTGTGAAAGTCACCCCAACGCAAAAAAACAGGGTCTTCTAAACCTTGTAGTATGGGGGCCACATTGTATGTTTTACAAATATTTGGGGGCTGAAAAAAACCCCTTCAGCGTTCCCATTTTATATCACAGTCCCCCCTTACATCAGTGTCCCCATCAGAGTCCTCCCTTACATCAGGGTCCCCATCAGGGTCCCCATCAGAGTCCCCCCTTACATCATTGTCCCCATCAGAGTCCCCCATTACATCAGTGTCCCCATCAGAGTCCCCCATTACATCAGTGTCCCCATCAGAGTCCCCCATTACATCAGTGTCCCCATCAGAGTCCCCCCTTACATCAGGGTCCCCATCAGAGTCCCCCCTTACATCAGGGTCCCCATCAGAGTCCCCCCTTACATCAGGGTCCCCATCAGAGTCCCCCCTTACATCAGGGTCCCCATCAGAGTCCCCCATTACATCAGGGTCCCCATCAGAGTCCCCCATTACATCAGGGTCCCCATCAGAGTCCCCCATTACATCAGGGTCCCTATCAGAGTCCCCCCTTACATCAGGGTCCCCATCAGAGTCCCCCCTTACATCAGGGTCCCCATCAGAGTCCCCCCTTACATCAGTGTCCCCATCAGAGTCCCCCCTTACATCAGGGTCCCCATCAGAGTCCCCCCTTACATCAGGGTCCCCATCAGAGTCCCCCCTTACATCAGGGTCCCCATCAGAGTCCCCCCTTACATCAGGGTCCCCATCAGAGTCCCCCCTTACATCAGGGTCCCCATCAGAGTCCCCCCTTACATCAGGGTCCCCATCAGAGTCCCCCCCCCTTACATCAGGGTCCCCATCAGAGTCCCCCCCTTACATCAGGGTCCCCATCAGAGTCCCCCCCTTACATCAGGGTCCCCATCAGAGTCCCCCCTTACATCAGGGTCCCCATCAGAGTCCCCCCCTTACATCAGGGTCCCCATCAGAGTCCCCCCCTTACATCAGGGTCCCCATCAGAGTCCCCCCTTACATCAGGGTCCCCATCAGAGTCCCCCCTTACATCAGGGTCCCCATCAGAGTCCCCCCTTACATCAGGGTCCCCATCAGAGTCTCCCCATAAATCATGGTCCCCATTATATTTCCCCATTTCCCATTTCCTTTTACATCTGAATCCCCATCAGAGTCCCACCTTACTTCAGGTTCCCTATCAGAGTTCCCCTTTTATTAGGGTCCCCAATCAGAGTCCCCCGTTACTTCAGGGTCCCAATCAGCAAAATCGCAGTGTGATTGGAGAGCCATTAAGAAGTAATGGCATCACACGAGCGTCCCACGATTTGCCTGCAATTTGGAATCACGGGCAGGATCGCGTCAATTCCACCCGCGATTCCAATCACCCACGAAGCCTTAAAGTGGTTGTAACCCCTCAAGGTTTTTCCCCTCTATCCATTCTATGCATTGAGGTGAAAAACCTCCTGTAATGCTGTAGCCCCCCCTGAGCCCCCATTTTACTCACCTGTACCCCCTCTATCTCACGCCGGGGACGAGTACACCAGCAAAAGCCGGTGTCTCAGGACCTGATTGGATGGATTGATAGCAGTGCAGCCATTGGCTCCCGCTGCTGTCAATCAAATCCAATGACGCGGGGGGCGGGGTCAAGTCCTGCTTTCTGTGTCAATGGACGCAGAAGCACGACATGGGAGCGCACCCGCACAGGTGTCCCAAAGGAGAACGCTTCTCTGACGGGGGACTCGAGAAGAGGAGGGACCCCAGAAGAGGAGGGACCCCAGAAGAGGAGGATCGGGACAACTGTGCAAAACCAACTGCACAGCCGAGGTAAGTATGACATGTTCGTTATTTAAAAAAAAAAAACTGAAGCTTTACAACCCCGTTAATATTGCTTTCAAGCCAAACTCCATCTCACACTTTATAAGGAGTTACAGCAAACAATTTTGTTTTCTTTTTGGGTATACAGGTTTTATATAAATTAAATAAAAGCTGATCATTGCACTCACCCCTGTCAATGTTAAATGGGTTGTCTCATCTCTGTAAACTGATGCATTCTGCTTGAGAGCTTGTGCTTCTAAAAAAACAACAGACTTGCTGGCAGGATCACCAGGTGAAAATAAAGGAAAGAAAGCCAAAGAAAAGGAAAACAAAGGCAACTGCCACATCTAAGAATTGGTAAGCTGCAATATAAAATATTTGCTTTCGGGTTTAATAACGCTTTAAATTTTCACTCATGTATCAGTATAATAATATGTCATTGTGATTGGGGGGGGGGTTGCCCCAAAGCCATTACTAATAAATGAGTAAGCGACGTCATCGCGTCATTTCGCCTCCTCTCTGCAGAGCTCTGAAAAGTAAAAAGTTTTTTTCGGAATAGTCAAGCTGAAGCAAAATAACAAACAAAAAGTAAGCAATGTATCATCCCCCCCCCCCCCCTCTCTTTGCTAAACCGGGATTGTTGCGCTGCCTTTCCTGTTTGCTCAGAGCCGAAGCCCAAGTGGCTGAACAAAGGTATTCTGTTTGATCCGCACAATCCGAATCTCTCTCTGTATTGATCCCTTTGAGTGAGCTGATGGGTTATACCGCGGTAAACAAAGCCAAATGTCATCCGGCAATCACCTGCTTTTATCATGCCAGTATTTAGGCCATGCTGTAAATAAAATCTATGTTTTGCCTGTAGGCTTGGTTTGGCTGCAGCACTGTGGAGTTTTTTTTTTTTTCTCTTATTCTTCCCCCCCCTATTCTTACATAACCCTTTCTTTTCCGTGGCGGCTCTCCTTAATGCGTTTCCTTTCTATTTCGGGAGAGTGGCCCGTGAGAGGAAATGGATTTTGGGCAAGATGCCTAAAGGCGCTAATAATTGAAGCTTAGGAGGGATGTACGTAAAGCCGGTGTGACTGTATTTACATACAAAACGCAGACTACGCAGATGGCGGCCGGCGTCATGAGCCGCGTTCTGAATACAAGTGGGAAATTGGCAGTGGGCGGGATACATTGTAGCTGGGTTTTCAATGGTAGTGTGAAAAAACAAAAGACTTTTACATAACTTTTTTTTTTTTTCATTTTGGGGGGGGAGTAAGCCTTGGTTTGTATCCATGTGTGTATGGGTGTGTACGCATGTTTTACATGCGTTCTAGTGCATGACGTGTAGGGCAGATAAGGAAAGGAAAAGGATGACAGGCCACGTTCCAGGAAAACAGCTTGAGTGGTAAGGAGAGTCAAATCGGCTTCAGCCCAACTACTCCCTTTCCATTCCTACTAACGCGTTTCGTCCCACCCACAGGGCTTAGTCATAGGGGTGAAGAATAGTGCCCCATCATTGGTGTCAGTAGAGGAGGAATAACGCCCCATCCCTGGTGTCGGTGGGAGGAATAGTATCCCATTGCTGGTGTCAGTGGGAGGAATAGTGCCCCATCATTGGTATCAGTGGGAGGAATAGTGCGCCATCATTGGTATCAGTAGGAGGAATAGTGCCCCATTATTGGTGTCAGTGGAAAGAACAGTGCCCTATCATTGGTATCAGTAGAAGGAATAGTTCCTCATCATTGATGTCAGTGGAAGGAACAGTGCCCCATCATTGATGTCAGTGGAAGGAATAGTTCCCCAAAGTCTGGATAAAGGAAAGCAAAGGGCCACATATGGCCTGCAGGCTGGAGTTTGGAGACCCCTGTTCTAGATCATCAGCTACCATTGAACTTCTTGAAGAGGAACCTCCTCAGGGTGTCACAATCTGTAATGGATGGATAACAAGTATGGTAGTTTTGTTGCTTTGGCTGGGAAACCAGAGGATGACAAGGACAGTCTAAAAAACTGTTAAATGGTTGACATCGGCAGTTGCCGTATTTCTGTCATCACAGGTTCCTGGTAATTGAAGATCTGCAGCCTATAAATAATAATAAAAATTAAGCTCTTTCCATTGAACAGATCATGTTAATAATTTTGGCATATGAGGGGATAGGCGGGCCCTGTAATCGCATCCATCTGCACACCTTGGGGTGCCGTTTGGCCGCGTCTGAAAATATATTTTGGCACACTGGGAACATTGCTGAAATTATAAGCAGACATCATTTTATTAATGTTTATGGTATAAGACACAGCGGTGTCCTATGATGATGTTCTGACTAGGGGCCCCAGCTGTGCAAAATGGGGCCCCAAATGTTATCGTTTTTAAAGCAGATGTGATATTGATTATAGAAGGCTTCATTGGAGTGATATCTGTGATCGGCCCATTTCCATCTGTGATATGACACCTTGATTGTTAGGGCTCATTCTCGTATGCAGCAGTTCTAGCAGGCCATGTGAAAAGCAGTCTGCGGTGGATCATTTTTCAGAGAGCAGTTGACAGAAGTCTGGGAGGCGATGTCACCTCCATACCGGCTGTTAAAATGCCAAACCACTGCGCCACAACCGTATGTGATGCGTGCTGTTGCCCCATGGACCTGTTAACTCTGTTAACTCTAATGGGTTATGTTTCCCATGTCTCTGTGTTCCCCCTATCCCATGTCTCTGTGTTCTCCCTATCCCATGTCTCTGTGTTCCCCCTATCCCATGTCTCTGTGTTCTCCCTATCCCATGTCTCTGTGTTCCCCCTTGCCCATGTCTCTGTGTTCTCCCTATCCCATGTCTCTGTACACCCCCCCATCCCATGTCTCTGTGTTCCCCCATCCCATGTCTCTGTGTTCCCCCATCCCATGTCTCTGTGTTCCCCCATCCCATGTCTCTGTGTTCCCCCATCCCATGTCTCTGTGTTCCCCCATCCCATGTCTCTTTGTTCCCCCATCCCATGTCTCTTTGTTCCCCCATCCCATGTCTCTGTGTTCCCCCATCCCATGTCTCTGTGTTCCCCCATCCCATGTCTCTGTGTTCCCCCTATCCCATGTCTCTGTACACCCCCCCCCCATCCCATGTCTCTGTGTTCCCCCATCCCATGTCTCTGTACACCCCCCATCCCATGTCTCTGTACACCCCCCCATCCCATGTCTCTGTACACCCCCCCATCCCATGTCTCTGTGTTCCCCCATCCCATGTCTCTGTACACCCCCCATCCCATGTCTCTGTGTTCCCCCATCCCATGTCTCTGTGTTCCCCCATCCCATGTCTCTGTGTTCCCCCATCCCATGTCTCTGTGTTCCCCCCCATCCCATGTCTCTGTACACCCCCCCCATCCCATGTCTCTGTACACCCCCCCATCCCATGTCTCTGTACACCCCCCCATCCCATGTCTCTGTACACCCCCCCATCCCATGTCTCTGTACACCCCCCCATCCCATGTCTCTATGTTCCCCCATCCCATGTCTCTGTGTTCCCCCATCCCATGTCTCTGTGTTCCCCCTATCCCATGTCTCTGTACACCCACCCCCATCCCATGTCTCTGTGTTCCCCCATCCCATGTCTCTGTACACCCCCCATCCCATGTCTCTGTGTTCCCCCATCCCATGTCTCTGTGTTCCCCCATCCCATGTCTCTGTGTTCCCCCTATCCCATGTCTCTGTACACCCCCCCATCCCATGTCTCTGTACACCCCCCCATCCCATGTCTCTGTACACCCCCCCATCCCATGTCTCTGTACACCCCCCCATCCCATGTCTCTGTACACCCCCCCATCCCATGTCTCTGTGTTCCCCCTATCCCATGTCTCTGTGTTCCCCCTATCCCATGTCTCTGTGTTCCCCCTATCCCATGTCTCTGTGTTCCCCCATCCCATGTCTATGTGTTCCCCCCATCCCATGTCTCTGTACACCCCCCCCCATCCCATGTCTCTGTACACCCCCCCCCCATCCCATGTCTCTGTACACCCCCCATCCCATGTCTCTGTACACCCCCCATCCCATGTCTCTGTGTTTCCCCCATCCCATGTCTCTGTACACCCCCCATCCCATGTCTCTGTGTTCTCCCCCATCCCGTGTCTCTGTGTTCCCCCCATCCCATGTCTCTGTACACCCCCCCATCCCATGTCTCCATGTTCCCCCCATCCCATGTCTCTGTACACCCCCCCCCCATCCCATGTCTCTGTACACCCCCCCCGTCCCATGTCACACCCCCCCCCCCATCCCATGTCTATGATTGCATAAGTAACGAGAATACGCACATCATTTTTTATGTGAGTGAGAATTCTCAACTCCTTTAGTAAATTGGCCTGTGTGTGTGTTCATCTGTTAATAAAGTCTGTACAATGGTTGTTTGGTAAGACAGTGATGTGTGGTGCGGGAGGTGGATTGTACAGTCAGTAGGTAGGTTATCTGTGTAGGATGGTGTCACCATGGCCCCCGGTCATAGTTCAGTTTATATATAGTCAGGGATGGATGTGAAGGTGGCTGCAGAGCACAGCTGATGAGTGATGTCAGTGTGTTTTATGACCGGAGCTCGCTATCATTTATGGGCTCATCTCGCTGTCAGGTGAAGATCTCGGACTTTGGCTGGAAGGAGGTTTATTGGGCTTTCCCTCGCCAAGTCGATCAATAAACAAGACTGAGGTGGAGGGAAAGGGTGGGAATGCAGCAAAACATGTCATAGGTAGATGATGACATCACAGTGGAGCTTTCCCAACTAGACCAGCAGGCCTCTGTGAGGTCATCACCCTGAGAGTGTCTGTGTTCATATACCTTTCTGTGGGGATTTACTTTTTCTGGGTACATTAGCTTTAAGCACTGAGATCCCTTCACCCCTAAACTTATCCCTTAAAATAATTTTTTACCTCCTGAAACCCCAAACCTGACCTTAACCCCTAACACTAATCTGAACATAACCCATAAAGTGTACCTTTAACCTCTACCTAAAACATAAAGCTTAACTCCACTTTTGTTGAGTAGGGATGAGCTTCGTGTTCGAGTCGAACCCATGTTCGACTCGAACATCGGCTGTTCGATCGTTCGCCGAATTGCGAACGTTATGGGCCGTTCGCGCTAAATTCGTGTGGCGCGTCACGGCCCATAATTCACTGCGGCATCGCAGTGCATTGCTGGCTGATGATTGGCCAAGCATGCACTATGACCCGCATGCTTGGCCAATCACAGCGCCGTCAGTAGAGAGAGCTGTAATTGGCCAAAGCCAGGGTGGCTTTGGCCAATTATGGCTCAGGGGATTTAGTACACACCCCACACTATATAAGGCCGCCTGCACGGCGGCCCTGTGTAGTGTGTGTTCCGGTGTGCTGAGAGATAGAGAGAGAGAGAGAGAGTGTCATTTGATTTGAGTTAGATAGATTAGGCAGAACAGTCAGTCAGTTAGCTGCACTTACAGTGTATTGTGTATATATATGCATCCCAGGTGTTGCATATATATATATACACTGTATTCAGTTTAGCTAGATCCGTTCCTGTTATCTTCTATCTAGACTATTTACATTTAATGCAGTGCGTCCTGCTCACAGTGTTCAGCTAGATCCGTTCCTGCTATTTACATTTAGTGCAGTGCGTCCTGCTCACAGTGTTCAGCTAGATCCGTTCCTGTTATCTTCTAGACTATTTACATTTAGTGCAGTGCGTCCTGCTCACAGTGTTCAGCTAGATCCGTTCCTGCAATTTACATTTAGTGCAGTGCGTCCTGCTCACAGTGTTCAGCTAGATCCGTTCCTGCTATTTACATTTAGTGCAGTGCGTCCTGCTCACAGTGTTCAGCTAGATCCGTTCCTGCTATTTACATTTAGTGCAGTGCGTCCTGCTCACAGTGTTCAGCTAGATCCGTTCCTGCTATTTACATTTAGTGCAGTGCGTCCTGCTCACAGTGTTCAGCTAGATCCGTTCCTGTTATCTTCTAGACTATTTACATTTAGTGCAGTGCGTCCTGCTCACAGTGTTCAGCTAGATCCGTTCCTGCAATTTACATTTAGTGCAGTGCGTCCTGCTCACAGTGTTCAGCTAGATCCGTTCCTGCTATTTACATTTAGTGCAGTGCGTCCTGCTCACAGTGTTCAGCTAGATCCGTTCCTGCTATTTACATTTAGTGCAGTGCGTCCTGCTCACAGTGTTCAGCTAGATCCGTTCCTGCTATTTACATTTAGTGCAGTGCGTCCTGCTCACAGTGTTCAGCTAGATCCGTTCCTGCTATTTACATTTAGTGCAGTGCGTCCTGCGCACAGTGTTCAGCTAGAGCCGTTCCTGCTATTTACATTTAGTGCAGTGCGTCCTGCTCACAGTGTTCAGCTAGATCCGTTCCTGTTATCTTCTAGACTATTTACATTTAGTGCAGTGCGTCCTGCTCACAGTGTTCAGCTAGATCCGTTCCTGCTATTTACATTTAGTGCAGTGCGTCCTGCTCACAGTGTTCAGCTAGATCCGTTCCTGTTATCTTCTAGACTATTTACATTTAGTGCAGTGCGTCCTGCTCACAGTGTTCAGCTAGATCCGTTCCTGTTATCTTCTAGACTATTTACATTTAGTGCAGTGCGTCCTGCTCACAGTGTTCAGCTAGATCCGTTCCTGCTATTTACATTTAGTGCAGTGCGTCCTGCTCACAGTGTTCAGCTAGATCCGTTCCTGTTAAATTCCTACTGACCGGCAGGCTTGTCTGGTTACAGTATATAAAGCTACCTGAAGAAAATTACAGGTGTTCTATTTGATCCTATTAGTACCACGGTCAGGCAGCTAGACTATTTACATTTAGTACAGTGCGTCCTGCTCACAGTGTTCAGCTAGATCCGTTCCTGTTATCTTCCTACTGACAGGCAGGCTTGTCTGGTTACAGTATATAAAGCTACTTGAAGAAAATTACAGGTGTTCTATCCCAGCTTAGTGCAGCTACAGGCCATTAGTATGTCTGGAAGGCCAAGAAGGAGAGGCAGACAGTCACAAGCCAATAAGAGAGGGCAAGCAGGCTCTGTGTCTAGTGCTGGTCGTGGAGACGGTGCATCCTCATCAGCACGTGGCCATGGGACACGCTTGGCCTTTTTTTCGGCAGCTGGCCATGTTGAGCCGCAACATGCGGAAGACTTGGTCGAGTGGATGACCAAGCCGTCCTCATCCTCCTCATCCTCTCTCACCCATGCCCAGGGTGCTTTGTCTGGCAAAGCAGCGGCCTCTTCCCTCAGCTCAATGTCATCAGTGACTCCTTCCCTAGCTCCACCATGTCCTCATGAGGATTCCCTCGAACTGTTTGACCACAGTGTTGGGTACATGCTCCAGGAGGATGCCCAGCGTTTGGAAGGCTCTGATGACGATACTGAGCTCGATGAAGGCAGTAACATGAGCGCGGACAGAGGGGGTGCCCAAGAAGGACAGCAATCTGGCAGTCATGCTCCCCCTGCTGCAGCATACTGCCAGGTTTGCTCCAGTGATGAGGAGGGAGGGGATGATGAGGTCACTGACTCAACGTGGGTGCCTGATAGGAGAGAGGAGGAGGAGGAGGAGGAGGAGGAGGAGGAGGAGGCGGCAGCACATCACCAACGAGGCAGGATGCCCTCCAGGGGCCAGCCTAAGGGCAGCACATTGACTGCATCACACCCCAAAGCTCCACATGTGCAGGGCGCTGCAGTCTCTGCGCGTTATTCAAAAAGTTCTTTGGTGTGGGCCTTTTTTGAGACGAGTGCATCAGATCGCACCGCTGCTATTTGCAACATATGTCTCAAGCGTATCTCGCGTGGCCAAAATATCTCCCGCTTGGGTACCACATGCTTGACCAGACATATGTTGACCTGCCATGCAGTTCGTTGGCAAGCGTATCTAAAAGACCCACACCAAAGAACAAAGAGGATCTCTCCTTGCTCCTCATCAGCTGAGATTTCCAACCCCACTAGACCTTCAGTCCTCTCTGAGACCTGCAGTGAGAGGAATGAAGGTGTAAAATTAGGTGTGTCACAGCCAAGTACTTGTGGGCAATCTGCTTTTGGTACACCGACGTCAGATTGTACCAGGCAAATTTCCCTGCCCCAGCTGCTGCACCGCCGAAAGAAGTTTGCTCCCAGCCATCCACATGCCCAGCGGTTGAATGCTAGCTTGGCAAAATTGCTAGCACTTCAACTGCTGCCTTTTCAGTTGGTAGACTCTGCCCCCTTCCGTGAGTTTGTGGAATGTGCGGTTCCTCAGTGGCAGGTACCCAAACGCCACTTTTTCTCACGGAAGGCGATTCCGGCTCTCTACCGGCATGTGGAAGGCAATGTCCATGCCTCGCTGGACAGGGCGGTCAGCGGTAAGGTGCATATTACCGCTGACTCATGGTCCAGCAGGCATGGACAGGGACGTTACCTAAGCTTCACGGCGCATTGGGTGACTCTGCTGGCAGCTGGGAAGGATGCAGGACAAGGTGCAGTAGTGTTGGAGGTTGTTCCGCCACCACGCCTCCAAAATGCTGATTGTGACACACCTCTCTCCTCCACCCCCTCCTCTTCTTCTTCCTCCATGGCCTCTTCCTCGGAACCAGCGGTGCTCCGTAGGCGTTCAAGGGGCTACGCAAGTACGCAGGCCAAAAGATGCCATGCGGTGCTTGAGCTGGTGTGCTTGGGGGACAGGAGCCACACTGGGGCAGAGGTTCTGTCAGCTCTGCAGGGGCAGGTTCAGAGGTGGTTGACGCCACGCCAACTTAAGGCAGGAATGGTGGTTTGCGACAATGGCACCAACCTCCTCTCTGCCCTCCGACAGGGACAAATGACCCATGTGCCCTGTTTGGCTCACGTCCTTAACTTGGTGGTGCAGCGGTTCTTGGGCAGGTACCCGGGCTTACAGGATGTCCTGAGGCAGGCCAGGAAAGTCTGTGTGCATTTCCGCCGGTCATATAATGCCAGTGCTCGGCTGACGGACCTCCAAAAGGAGTTTAACCTGCCCAAGAACCGCCTAATCTGTGACATGCCCACCAGGTGGAACTCAACGTTGGCCATGCTGCAGCGGCTGCACACGCAGCAGAGGGCCATCAATGAGTACCTGTGCGACTATGGCACCAGGACAGGGTCAGGGGAGCTTGTTTTTTTTTCCCCACGCCAGTGGGCCATGATCAGGGATGCATGCACTGTCCTGTCACCATTCGAGGAGGCCACGAGGATGGTGAGTAGTGACAGTGCATGCATCAGTGACACTGTCCCCCTTGTCCACCTGTTGGAGCACACGCTGCGTGGAATAATGGACAGGGCACTTGAGGCAGAACAGAGGCAGGAAGAGGAGGACTTCCTTAGCTCTCAAGGCCCCCTTTATCCAGACAGTGTTCCTGCGTGCCCGCCGATCACACAGGAAGAGGACGAGGAGGAAGAGGAGGAGGAGGAAGATTGTGTCAGTATGGAGGTGGAGCCTGGCACTCAGCATCAGCAGCAGTCTTTAAGGGATCAGTCCCAAGAAACACATGGACTTGTACGTGGCTGGGAGGAGGTGGCTGCGGACCATGTCGTTCTTAGTGACCCAGAGGACTCCGGACCGAATGCCTCAGCAAACCTACGCTGCATGGCCTCCCTGATCCTGCAAAGCCTGCGTAAGGATCCTCGTATTCGTGGTATCAAGGAGAAGGACCAATACTGGCTGGCAACCCTCCTTGATCCACGTTACAAGGGTAAGGTTGCGGACCTTATCTTGCCATCGCAGAGGGAGCAGAGGATGAAACATCTTCGGGAGGCCTTGCAGAAAGGTCTGTGCAACGCGTTCCCAGAGACTGGGAGGTTACAAACTCCTGTTTCTGGACAACGTGTTGCTGAGGCTTCGGTCAGTCAAAGAAGGAGCGGTGGAGAAGGTGGCCGTCTGACCGATGCGTTCAGACAATTTTTTGGTCCGCAGCCCCAAGGTATGATCGGTTCCAGCAACCATCGCCAGCGTCTGTTTTACATGGTGCAGGAATACCTAGGGGCAAGATCAGACTTGGACACCTTTCCCACCGAAAATCCTCTGGGTTACTGGGTCTTGAGGATGGATCACTGGCCAGAGCTTGCACAGTATGCAATTGAGCTACTGGCCTGTCCTGCATCCAGCGTTCTTTCGGAACGCACATTCAGTGCTGCTGGAGGCGTGGTAACCGATCACAGGGTGCGTCTGTCCACCGACTCGGTCGATCGGCTGACCTTCATAAAAATGAATGAGTCTTGGATCACCACCAGCTACCAAGCACCTGATGCTGATGTAACCGAATAATTTTTTTTGAAATCTCAGATCCCTTCAAAGACTGCCTATGCTGATGCTGAGTGACTATCCCTGAGTAATTATCCTCTTCCTCCTCAATCATCACGCTGATAGCTTGTAAGAACATTTTTGGTTCTGGGCGCCACCACCAGTGCCTAAGGCACAATTTTTCAGCCCCTGTTTAACAGGGGCGTGTAATTACAATTTTTGATGTAATACTTTGCAGCAGGGCTCGTTCCTGCATTCCAACTAGAGTGTCTGTGAGGGGTTGCAGTGTTGTGGCACCAGCACCAGTGCCTAGGGCCCAATTTTTCTGCCCCTGTCTAACAGGGGCGTGTAATTACAATTTTTGATGCAATACTTTGCAGCAGGGCTCGTTCCTGCGTTCCAACTAGAGTGTCTGTGAGGGGTTGCAGTGTTGTGGCACCAGCACCAGTGCCTAAGGCCCAATTTTTCTGCCCCTGTCTAACAGGGGCGTGTAATTACAATTTTTGATGCAATACTTTGCAGCAGGGCTCGTTCCTGCATTCCAACTAGAGTGTCTGTGAGGGGTTGCAGTGTTGTGGCACCAGCACCAGTGCCTAAGGCCCAATTTTTCTGCCCCTGTCTAACAGGGGCGTGTAATTACAATTTTTGAAGCAATAATTTGCAGCAGGGCTCGTTCCTGCGTTCCAACTAGAGTGTCTGTGAGGGGTTGCAGTGTTGTGGCACCAGCACCAGTGCCTAAGGCCTAATTTTTCAGCTCCTGTTCAACAGGGGCATGTAATTACAATTCTTGATCTAATATTTCACAGCAGGGCCCTGTGAGGGCTTACAGTGTTGTGGCCACAGCAACACCTAAGGCCCAAATTTCTGCTGAGTATATAGGGCAGGACCCTACTTTCAAACATCTAACTTACAAACGACTCCTACTTGCAAACGGAAGGAGACAACAGGAAGTGAGATGAAATCTACCCCTAGGAAGGGAAATTCTCTCCTGTAAGAGTTAATATGGGAAAACAATTTCTCCTTTCCACTGATGCTTTCCAATCCTTGTTCCACAAAAAAACCCAAATTTTCAAAAAACATTTTTCATTGGGACAAAAAAGTGAGGTGAAATCTTCTGAAGAGGAGGAAAGACAGCAAAACAAATGTCACAGGGGTGATAACCCTTCCCTATGTTTTCCAAAAAGCTTAGAAAAGATTTTTTGGCTGGAGCTAAACACGTTAAAAATGTTCAAAATTACAAACAGATTCTACTTAACAACAAACCTACAGTCCCTGTCTTGTTTGCACCGCCTGTATACTGCTGTTCAGAGTATATAGGGCCTGGTGGCCCCACACCTTTCCTTATTTTAATTTGGGTGCGGGGTTCCCCTTAATATCCATACAAGACCCAAAGGGCCTGGTAATGGACTGGGGGGTACCCATGCCGTTTGTCTCACTGATTTTCATCCATATTGCCATGACCCGACATGACATTAAACCCGCAAGCAGTTTTAAATGAGATTTTTTCCTTTAAAAATGACATTTGGTGCAGGGACTGTTCTAAACATGGGAAACACGCGTCACTTTACAGGCATACTATAGACACCCCCCAGGTACGATATTTAAAGGAATATTTCACTTTTTTTTTTTTTACTTTAAGCATCATTAAAATCACTGCTCCCGAAAAAACGGCCGTTTTTAAAAGTTTTTTTTGCATTGATACATGTCCCCTGGGGTAGGACCCGGGTCCCCAAACCCTTTTTAGGACAATACCATGCAAATTAGCCTTTAAAATGAGCACTTTTGATTTCGAACGTTCGAGTCCCATAGACGTCAATGGGGTTCTAACGTTCGTGCGAACTTTCGGTCCGTTCGCGGGTTCTGGTGCGAACCGAACCGGGGGGTGTTCGGCTCATCCCTATTGTTGAGTAAAAAACATTCCCCTCTGGGTGATCTATGTACATTGGAGGGATTTTAAGAAACTTTGTTGCAGATTTCTACCTTTTGTTGTTCTGAAGAAATAGCTGTTTGTTTGTCTGTGTCCATGTGTACATTGAATCTAATGGAAATGGTTTTATAATTATCAATCAGCTGCTGCACTTACAGGGCTCTAATGAGGAAAGTGGCAGGGTCTGCATCCCGTTAGATGTAATTTCCCTTTGGGAGTATCTCACAAAAAATGAAATTTTTGTTGCAGGGGGTGCCAAAAAATCTGATTTGTTTCTTAGTACGGACTTCTGGGAAAATCAGTGAGCCAATCACACAAGCAGGAAATTACATTTCTGTGTGTGTGTGTGTGTGTGTGTGTGTGTGTGTGTGTGTGTGTGTGTGTGGGTTCTGTATACCATCTGTGTACAGAATGCCTCCAGGTTGCCATATTGCATTTTACAGAAAATTATAGAGCTGCAGATTGAAAAGGAAAGGTCATTTTAAATAACATTCAATTACAATATGATTTGTGTTGCAATTGTATATGCTGTATATATTTTTTTTTATTTGCTATTTTTTTTCACATGAAAGTGGAGTTACCCTTTAGCCTTCAGCCTTACTAAAAACAAAACCCTAACACTTAAAGGAGACGTATGGCCAAAGCTTGTTTGGCTGTACTTCTCCTGTGGATCACAGTGCAGATTGTTCTGCATGCCTGTGACCCATTTTCGGGAGACATCAGGCCAGGGCCGTCTTTAATATTGATTGGACCCTGGACAAACACTTTTTTGGGCCCCGATTAGTTGGCAGAGGTTACAATGTATCATTACTGCTCACTGACTGGCTGCTAGAGGTTATAGCACACATTACGGCTCACTAATTAGTTGCTAAAGTTTACAGCACATGGCTCCTGCTTGTTGATTGGTTGCTTGAGATTACTGTACATCAATACTGCTCACTGGTTGGTTGCTAGAGGTTACTGGACATCCTTACCACCCACTAATTGGTTGCTAGAGGTTACTGCACATTATTACTGCTCACTGATTGGTTGCTAGAGGTTAGTGGACATCATTACTGCTCACTGATTGGTTACAGCACATCATCTCCTCACCGCCTGCACGCCATGGACTGGGGAGGTGAGGGGACCCATCAATAGACAGAAAACTCCCAGGGATCCTAGGACTCCTGGGATCAGTGGCAGTGGTGGGGGATGGGATTAGTTAGGAGGCAGTACACTGTGGCATATTCTGAATCATGTAGAGCAAAGATGGAAATCTTTGGCAAGTATGTAGTGAGGGGCACGGCAATAGGGCAGAGCTGGGCAACATTAGTAACAGCACTTCACACTGAGATATTGGGACACAGCACAAGACTAAATCTTCAAGGGACAAGGGAATATAAACTGGGATAGTTGGCAAGTATGAGGCAGCTGCTCTGGGCCCCACAACAATGACAGGGCCTAGGGCAACTGCCTCTTTTGCCCTGCCATAAAGACGGCCCTGCATCAGGCTGAAGTCCACTGTCCGCTGATGTCACAGAGCCGGTCCAGGCTGGGGCAAGATCGCGACAATAACGTGGACATCTGCCCACATGCCTGGACCGGCACCCAGCTCAGCCTCTCAGTAAACCACTGAGAGGATGAGTCGGGCGCTCCCGCCCCCTCTACAGCTCCAGTGAGCACGGGCGGCAGAGCAGAGAGCTGTCACTGATAGTCACCAACTCTCTGCTCAGGGAGCTGTGAGAACCGAGCGATCGGTAGTGTTTGATCACTTGGTTCTCAGCCTTAGAGCCGACGGGGAACAGATGCAGCATCCACCTAGGTGAGTATGATTAAAAAATCAAAACAAAAAAAGCCAAAAACCCATACTACTCTTTTAAGCAATAACTCTATACTTAACCCCAAAACTTAAAAACTTTAGCCTCTAACCTTTAACAGTAATGTTAACCCAACCCCTTAACCTTCAAACTCAGCCTTACGCCCTAAATGTTAATGATAATCTTAACCTAAACCCTAAAACCTAACCTTCATCTTCACTCAAACTATAATCCCAACACGTAACTAGACATGTGCACAACCAAAAAAATTCGTTTATTTTCGTTTTCGTTTCATTAGTTTATTTTTTTTTTCGTTTTTCGGGTCATTCGTTATGATCGCGATTCGTAAATTCGTTCATTCGTAAATTCGTAAATGCGTTCATTCGTACATTCGTTCATTCGTAATTCGAACATTCGTTCATTCGTACATTTGTTCATTCGTACATTCGTACATTTTTACATTTGTACATTCGTAAATTCATACATTCGTAAAATCGTACATTTGTAAATTAGAAAATTCGGAAATTTGTAAATTCGAAGTTTGAAAATCCAAAAACCCGAAAATTCAAAAATCTGAAATAGTAACTAACTATTAAATTATAAGTATTGTATTTTCCTTTCAAACTTGACTGTCAGTGAACGTAACAAATACAAATTTAACCGAAGTTACGAATTATCCAAAACGAATGCTGCATCTAAACAAATGGAACGGAACAAATTAACAATAAATAATAATAATAAAACGTTGTTATTATTATTATTGTTATTTATTATTATTAATTCATTACGTTCCATTCCGTTTTTTCGGATCATTCATAACTTCAGATAAATTTGTACGTGTTACGTTCACTAACAGCCAAATTTAAAAGGAAATTACAATACCTATAAATTAAAAGTTACTAGTAATTACTAATGGTTAAGTTATTATTAGTTAACTATTATTTCAGATTTCCGAATTTTCGAATTTACAAATTTACGAATTCACTAATTTACGAATGCACGAATGTACAAATGTACGAATGTAAATTGCGAATGTACGAATGTTCGAATGCCCGAATTTACGAATGTCCAATTTTATCGAATTTACGAATATTTGGAAAAAATTCGTTAAACGGGTTTTCGTTATTTAGGATATTCCCGAATTAACGAATTTGTCGAAATTCGTTAAAAAACGAATTCGGAACGAAACGAATTGCACATGCCTACACGTAACCCTTAACTGTACATAACCTTCAAAGCCCAACCTAAACCCTTACCCTTTAACCCTTATGCCTAACCTAAACTCTATCAGTTTATCGCAACAGAGTTTCATGGGAACGTTTGTTCCTAAAGTGACACTAAACTGGTTGTATAGGGTGTGCAGTGGTCAGATCCCAGGGTGGAAGCAAAGTTATGCAGTGCAGATATTAGTTTGATGGAAAATGTATTAAACTGGTTGTAACCCTAAAGCTTTTATGGTTTTAAGGCATTTGCACTCTCCTGTGTGTCTTTTGTAGTTTGTATATTTCATGGTCTGTGGAGGGCTGCATTGAATGACGCATTGCATTGACAACCATATTTGGAAGGCACCATTGTGACAACCATAGCTGGAAGGGTAATGTGTTTTGGGCACATCCCCCAAAACACGTTAGCCTTCCAACTGTGGTTCACATGGTCAGAATCTGTCTCCTCATGGCTACAGTTGTATCCAATAAACTTTTATGGTGGTAATGCACTAGGGCAGGGGTCTCCAAACTTTCAAAACGGAGGGCCAGTTTACTATCCTTCAGACTTTAGAGGGGCCAGACCGTGGCCAGTGGGAATAGAGCAGTGTTTCTCATCTCCAGTCCTCAAGGTGCCCCAGCATGTCATGTTTTAAGGATTTCCCTCAGATGAATTGGCCATGGTAATTACTAAGGCGGTGAAACCGATCAAATCACCTGTGCAAAATAATGCAAAGCCTGAAAACATGACCTGTTGGGGCACCTTGAAGACTGGAGTTAAGAAATGCTGGAGTAGAAAATGTCCTGATGTCAATAACGATATCCCTTCATTGGTGTCCATGAGAAGAATAATACCCTAATATTAGTGTCAGTGGGAGGAATGTTGTCCCATCATTGATGTCAGTGGGAGGAATATTGTCCAACTGTTGGTGTCAGTGGCAGAAATGATGCCCCACTGTTGGTGTCATTGGCAGGAACTTGCCCCATTGTTAATGTCAGTAGGAGGAATAGTGCCCCAAGGGCCAGATAAAGGCAAGCAAAGGGCCGCAGTTTGGAAACGACTGCACTAAGCATTTGCATTTTCCTGTGTTGATTTTCGTAATGTTTATACATGTGAGATAGGGACCTTAGATTGTAGGCTCAGTGGGGGCCGCGACTGACAGTATGTAAAGCGCCACATAAATTGTTGGCGCTATATAAATTTCCGTATTAAATAAATGATAAAATTTTGCTCCTGCCAGCAGATAATTGCACGCGTTCCACTTTAACGGAAGCATTTTTGCATCAGATTAACTAGTGTTTTAGGTGTAGTGCCCTCTTTAATATTAATTTGATACCTAATTAATCCGCGTGTAGCCGGGGGCGGCGTGTCATTTGGCCTCCCTGCACCCGGTCGCTCGGGATGGCATAATTAGTAAGACCAGGAAGCTCATGTTAATGTAAAAATGGAGTAAGCAGGTCAGGTGGCAGCGCAGGCTGGGGTGGGGGTGGGGGGTTAGAATAAAGTAGGTAATATCCTCCATCGCCACCTGCGTTCATCAATGGCATTTGTGCACGGTTAGTACCAGTCTCCTGATTGATGGGATTGGCACCAGATTGACTCTGGATCATTTTTTTTTTTTTTTTGATGAAGGCTCCCGACCCCCTCTTCCCCCTCCCCGGCCCGGCTGCTAGTTCAGCACAAGCCATGGGAGGGGAGCTCTCCTATCTACATGACACAGGCGTGAGTCACGCTGTCACTGGGAGCTCAGGTACGCGTTATCATGGAGAAGGGCGTCAGTGAGGTCACCCCGGTGCTAATTATCTGTTTGCTTTGGGATGCTGAGAGCGAGAATGGCCTGCGGCCCAGGAAAACTCCCTCTGCCCTTTGTCCCGTATTGTAACAATGTCCTCTGCTCTGTCCTTCCGAAGGAACTTGGTCCAAAGGATAGAATAAAAGCAGCACATCCCACGGGTTTGTTTATAAACAGATCAGTGTGTTTGTCTCTGTGTAATTGGGTTCTGTTAAACGAATACAGTCCTGGCCAAAAGTTTTGCGAATGACACAAATATAAATTTTCACAACGTCTGCTGCTTCAGTGTTTTTAGATCTTTTTGTCAGATGTTACTATGGTATACTGAAGTAGAATTACAAGCATTTCATAAGTGTCAAAGGCTTTTATTGACAATGAGATGAAGTTTACGCAAAGAGTGAATATTTGCAGTTGACCCTTCTTTTTCAAGACCTCTGCAATTTGCCTTGGCACGCTGTCAATCAACTTCTGGGCCACATCCTGACTGATGGCAGCCCATTCTTGTATAATCAACGCTTGGAGTTTGTCAGAATTTGTGGGGTTTTTTTGTTTACCCACCTCTTGAGGATTGACCACAAGTTCCCAATGGGATTAAGGTCTTGGAAGTTTCCTGGTCATGAACCCAAAATGTCAATGTTTTGTTCAAGCCACTTAGTTATTTCTTTTGCTTTATGGCAAGGTGCTCCATCATGCTGGAAAAGGCATTGTTCCTCACCAAACTGTTCTTGGATGGTTGGAAGAAGTTGTTCACTGAGGATGTTTTGTACCATTCTTTATTCATGGCTGTGTTCTTAGGCAAAATTGTGAGTGAGCCCACTCCCTTGTCTGAGGAGCAACCCCACACATGAATGGTCTCAGGATGCTTTATTGTTGGCATGACATAGGACTGATGGTAGCGCTCACCTTTTCTTCTCCAGACAAGGTTTTTTCTGGATGTCCCAAACAATCGGAAAGGGGATTCATCAGAGAAAATGTCCTCAGCAGTCCAATCCCTGTACCTTTTGCAGAATATCAGTCTGCCCCTAAAGTTTTTTTCTGGAGAGAAGTGGCTCCTTTGCTGCCCTTCTTGACACCAGGTCATCCTCCAAAGGTCTTCTCCTCACTGTGCGTGCCGATGTACCCACACCTGCCTGCTGCCATTCCTGAACAAGCTTTGGACTGGTGTTGCCCCGATCCCGCAGCTGAATCAACTGTAGGAGACAATCCTGGCGCTTTCTGGACTTCCCCCCTAAAGCCTTCTTCACAAATGCAGTGGAATTTTTTTTTTTTTTGGGATTAAGTTCATTTTCATGGCAAAGAGGGACTTTGCAATTAATTGCAATTCATCTGATCACTCTTCATAACATTCTGGAGTATATGCAATTTGCCATCATGAAAACGGAGGCAGCAGACTTTGTGACATTCTCAAAACTTTTGGCCACGGCTGTACACTTTGCTGGATACAAATCTCACAAAAGGACTTTAGCGGAAAAAATTTGGGCAAAACACATCACAATCACCCCAATGGAAAGTTGAGTAGGTGTGAGGTTACGTTCACCCCCATGCAGGCACGACAAAGTGCGTTCACCTTTCCATGTGTTTTCTTTGCATTCCTGAGCGTCACATGTAAAGGAGCCCATTCATTTCAATGGGTTGTCCTACACATGGAAAATGTGCAAAAGAAGCCCCTTACCCTTTTGCGAGATCATGCCTCACCAAACGCAACAACACACTTTAGCAGATGTGTGGGGGTGCCATTAAGAATTAATTTAAAGCGGTATTAAACCCAAAACCAAAAATTTAATATTTTGCAACTTATTGATCATTAGATGTGGTGGCTGCATTAGTTTTCTTTTAGGCTTTTTTTCCCCTCTGTTTTCACCTGGTGATATGGCCAGTAACACACCTCCTGTATTAGAGCGCCCCCCACTCTGGATGAAGGAGCAAGAGGGAAACAGCAGACAGCAGCATTGTCAGTCTGTGGGGAAGGGAGTGTTAAATGTATTAGCAGATTTGGGTACACTAACACATTGAAGCCAAACTCCAGCTTACACTAATCAGTTACAGCAAAGTTTTTTTCCTTTTGGAATAAAGATTTTGCCTGAATAATTAAAAGCTGATCATTGTAAGTACCCCTGCCAATGATAAGTGGTTTGTCTCTTTCATGTAAACCAGGGGTGTCAAGCTCAATTTCATCATGGGCCGTATCAGCAATATGGTTGCCCTCAAAGGGCCAGTTGTATCAGTAGGACTAGATTTCCAGAGCACCCCCTCCCCCTTACATCAGATGTCCAGAGCCCCCCCCCAACATCAGAAGCCAAGAGTCCCCCACCCTCCCTCCCTTACATCACCGTGCTTGCTATTTTTTTTCAATTTAATGAGTATAAATTATCTAATTGATAAGTGTGCGGCTACCATATGAATGCGATGACGGCATTGGAAGGTAACATGGTTAGGTTTGTGTACAGCACTGTGTTATATTTTAGCACTATACATGTGGGAAATTACCAAGTCTGTGGCTGGACATTGTACTCCAGCCCAGTCCAGCTCCATACCTGGCCATATACTGTATATAATCATCTGTTGCATTTACCGCACTCTTGGCAGATCAGGTGTTGGCGGGGGTCACGTTCTTCGGCGTAGTGCCGCCTGAACTAGCCTTCACCCTGCAGAAAGGAGACCAGCAGTGCAGAAACGTTGCCCCAGCCACCTTCTCCAGGGTAAACTTGCAGTACATTGTAAAGCGCTTCCATAAAGAGCTCTTTGTATTGGAGGATTTTCGGTATTGTCATGGACCAGATAGTGCTCAGGATGTGTAAATAACCGTCTCACTTTGGGCTGTTTGTACAGCTGGAGAAGAATAAATACGTCTCTCCGTCTCAGAAACAGTTGCTCTTGAGATGCAACATCCGTCCAGGACTTTTCAGCTGATTGTTTGGTCAATATGTTGTGAATGCAAGGCTATGTGTTCTTGTTAGGTCTCATCACTGTCCTGTTCAGATACATGCTACAGGAAAGTAGATAAGAAGGACTGGAACTCCTGAAGATCCTTATATGTTTATTTTATACAATGCTTTTCCGTCAATATTATGGTAAAAGTGTAAAAGTAGAGAATTTCTATATTTAAATCTACACACTGTAAAGCTGGCCATACATGAAGTCCAGCAGATAAGGAGCCCATTACTGTACATTTGTAGTCACTGAAGAAGGAATATCTTACACTGAAGAAGAAACTCTTTACATTTGTGGTCAGTGGAGAAGGAACCCCTTACATTGGTTGTCAGTGGAGAAGAAACCCCTTACTATGGTGGTCACAGCGGAGAAGAAACCCCTTACATTGGTAGCAGGAACTGACAAACTCACCAAAATGCAAGCTATGGTTTGGCCCAAATGTTCGCCATAACACTATGCAATCTGAATGTACAATCTCCTTTATTGAAGCTCTACTTCATTTAAAATGCAATTGGTTGTTTGGGTTTGTCTGCATACTACATAGTTTGGTAACTCTAAAGATTATTGTATAGAGATTGTACAATCAGATGATATAGTGTATGGTCACTTGAAGGCTTCCATAGTAACCTTGGGTTATGGTAGGGAGGAGTGAATTGCAAGCTGATGGGCCATATCATAATTTTCAATTCCAAATGCAAGTTTATTCCAATAATAATTTGTGTGTAAATTTCCGGGACTGTATCTACTTGATCAGGGCTCGGGAAAAATTAATCTGAAACAGTATATGTGGACTGCCTATCTGAACCAGCAGCAGAGGGATGCTGTGCAAACTAATTTCAGTAGCATCCAACTATAGACTAATTATTGACTGATTTTGCACAGACCACAAATGTAAAGGGTTCCATCTTTACTGATCACCAATATAAGGGGTTCCTTCTCCACTGACAACAAATGTAAGGTGTTTCTTCCTCACTGTCCACCAATGTAAGGAGGTCCTTCTTCACTGGCCACCAATGTAAGATGTTCCTTATTCACTGACCACCAATGTAAAGAGGTCCTTCTTCACTGACCATCAATGTAAGGGGTTCCTCCTTCACTGACAACCAATGTAAAATGTTCCTTCTCCGCTGACCACCAATGTAAGGGATTCCCCTGTCACTGACCACCAACCTGGTCCTTTACTCACCACCAACGTAAGGGGTTTCGCCTTCACTGACCACCAATGTAAGGGATTCCTTATTTACTGACCACAAATTTAGACAGTTCTTTCTTTACTGAACACAAATGTAAGTGGATCCTTCTACACTGGCCACCAATGTTAGGAGGTCTTTCTCCAACCACAAGCATTGTAAGGGGATCATTGTCCAACGGCCACCAGTATAAAAGGCCCTTATCCCACTGACTACCAATATCAGGAGGTCCTTCCCCAAGTGACTATCAAAGTAAGGAACATTCTTCCAGCTGGTGAGCAAGGACGTCCACTGACCACCAGCATAAAAAGCCTGTCTCCCACTATGGGCTACCAATATAAGGGTGTCCTTCTCCACTGACCACCATGGTATTGGGGCTCTTCACCCACTGGCCACCAAAGTAGGGGGTTCCATATTTACTTACCACAAATTTAGACAGTTCCTTCTTTACTGAACACAAATGTAAGTGGATCCTTCTACACTGGCTACCAAAATAAGGAGGTCTTTCTCCACTCACCAGCATTTTTAAGGCGGTCCTTCTCCACTGACCACCAGTATAAACGGCCCAAGTGACTGTTGATATAAGGGCCCATCAAAGTAAGGAACATTCTTCTCACTGATGACCGATCTAATGGGCCTTTCCCCCACTGACCACCAGATCTTTCTCTACTCAGTAGCAATATAAGGGGGTCCTTGTCTACTCATAAAAGACTTGTTTCCCACTGGCTGCCAATTTCCTTCTCACAGTGATCATTAAAGAAAGGAACATTCTTCCCACTGACAACCAATCTAATGGGGCCCTTCTCCACTGACCACCAGTATAAAAGGTTCATCTCCCACTGACTACTGATGTAAGGGTGTCCTTCTCCGCTGACCACCATTGTAAGGGGGCACTTTTCCAATGACTATAACTGTAAGGAACATTTATCCATTGACCACTATGTAAGGGAACATTTCAATTTGTTTTTTTCTGGTCTCGTATTTATTGCATCATTTCATTATTAATACAATAATTTTGTTGACTAGAAGTCAAATACAGGAAGTCTGTCCAATTTTATATATTCTAATACACTATATTGTCAAAAGTATTGTGACACCTACCTTTACATGCACATGAACTTTAATGGCATCCCAGTCTTAGTCCGTAGGGTTCAATATTAAGTTGGCCCATCCTTTGCAGCTATAACGACCCAAACTCGCTCATCCATGTCTTTATGGACCTTGCTTTGTGCACTGGTCCAAATCATTTGGTGGAGGGGGGATTATGGTGTGGGGTTGTTTTTCAGGGGTTGGGCTTGGCCCCTTAGTTCCAGTGAAGGGAACTCTTAAGTCGTCAGCATACCAAGACATTTTGGACAATTTCATGCTCCCAACTTTGTGGGAACAGTTTGGGGATGGCCCCTTCCTGTTCCAACATGACTGAGCACCAGTGCACAAAGCAAGGTCCATAAAAACATGGATGAGTGAGTTTGGGGTGGAGGAACTTGACTGGCCTGTACAGAGTCCTGACCTCAACCCGATAGAACACCTTTGGGATGAATTAGAGCGGAGACTGAGAGCCAGGCCTTCTCGTCCAACATCAGTGCCTGACCTCACACTTGCGCTTCTGGAAGAATGGTCAAACATTCCCATAGACACACTCCTAAACCTTGTGGACAGCCTTCCCAGAAGAGTTGAAGCTGTTATAGGTGCAAAATGTGGGCCAACTCTATATTGAACCCTACGGACTAAGACTGGGATGCCACTAAAGTTCATGCGTGTGTAAAGGCAGGCCTCACAATACTTTTCACAGTATAGTGTATCTCCTGGCAATGTGCTGTAAGGTGTAGATATTAATTGTTAACAGGGGTTCCTTGAGACCTGAAAGTTATTTCAAGGGTTCCTCCATGTTGAAAATGTTGAGTAAGGTTTGCTCCATGGAGTCACCTAATGAAATTTTTTTTTTTTTATCATCTGTAAAGGTGAGAAGCATTCAAACTGCAGTGACAAGGAAAACAACTGTGGATGAAAGGCTCCCTGATGACAGACTGTATTGTCCTGGCAGAGAGAGTCCCGACTCATTTCACAAGCCTGATGATTGAAGGCACAAGACCGCCAGAGTAATCCATCCTGGCTGGAGGGTGCGGGCGGCAGTGGTGGTGGGGGTTGGAGGGGGTGCGAGGGTCCGACATTGACATACAGTCTGTCATCAGCCTAATTGTTGTTTGAATTACCTGTTATGAGCCGGTGCGCATGTGCCAGCGGAGCAGAAAATGCAGGCCGGCGTGAGTATGATGTTCGCAGGTCTGGAGCTCTCCGCCGACAAGATGGATAAACACAATTACGGGGCAGACCTGTAGAGAGAAAATCCATTTAAACCTCGTAATGTTAAGCAGAGCCGTGTTTAATTCATTTGGACCAATTTGCGAATGATGTACGAGTGCCAGCGAACATTCGTCTTAGGACTCTCGGCTGACGGATAGCGAGCTGCCACGCTCGCCGGCTTAGGCGTCTTTACTAATGGCTCGGCTGAACCAGGCTGACAATAAGATGTACCGACTCCTATTGTCGTACTCGGACTGCGCAAATGACCCGATAAAAAAGTCCACCAGGCGGAAACGCGCCGCCGCGGTTTTCTGTAAGGCGTATTAATGACGCCGAGATGGATTGGAGCAGTTATGTGATACCTTTGAGAACGAGGCCATGTTCAGTGTAATGGGGTGGGGTGTGTAGTAATTTGGAGGAACTCGAGAAAAATGTAAATATTTATGAAACGTTGGCATTTTCGCTGACTATTCACCACTTTTTTTATTGTTCCGGTTCACTTCACACTATTGCTTTGTGGGAATCTGCATTACTTGAGTAGCAGCAATGCAGCTTACTGATGAATGTGCATGCAACAAAGGTACGTGTCTGTTTTTGGAACGTGGAGGTGCATTGCCAGGCTGTTTTTTTTTTTTTTTTTTTTTTTTTTTTTTTAAATGGGCTGCGCACGCCAACGCCTAATAAAACGCACGGTAATAAAACGCACCCCAGTGGAAAAGTGCCACCTAGCCTAAGGCTCCATTCACACTTTGGATTTGGAATCACAGGCAGAATCGCAATGATTCTGCCTGTGATTCCAAATCGCTTGGCAAACGCGTGACAATCGCGTGACGTGCATTTGAGTGCCATTGTCCTTTAATGCAGCCCAAACGCGATGTGATTCTGCCACTTGAAACATGTTACCTGAAAAGGAGTAGGAGCTTCTTTTTTCAGGTGACAAATGCGCATACCAGTTTATTTGTACTGAGATGAGAACTTAAGATTGGGTTCAGGTGCACTGGGTTTCACATTTGATCATTTACCCCATACTCATACACTGTGTCATTTTAGGTAGCGCCACATCCCCACTTTTCTTTACAAATGCGCATAGGGCAGCACTATGCGACACACAAATTCGCATGTAAATCGCTAAAAAAAAAGTGTGAATGCAGCCTAAAGGTCAAAAAGTGGAAAATGAAGTCTTTGACATGGATACTGTACCTGGTTGGTTCCTTCGTTTTCCAACCTGGTGATCTGGAATACTAGCTTGTGACAAAGGTGAGGAAGTCACAGACAGGCCACCGAAGGCTCGGAATATCATTAAAGTGGAACTCCGGCCACTAACCACAAGCCCACCAGCGGATTCTCTAAAAGGAATGTATGGGAGAATGTAAATGGAATGCTCTGCTCACACAGCAATGTGGTCACTGAGACAGGAAGTGAAGGGAAATCGCCCCAATGGGGACAGAATAAAATCTCATCTTTACCACTCCGTTTAAAGGGTAATTCCACTTTTTGTGTGTGTGTGTGTGGTGTGTGTGTGTGGTGTGTGTGTGTGTGTGTGTGTAGGGGGGGGGGGGTGGCAAATAAAAAAACAATGAATATAGCGTATACAATTGCTACACAAGCCATATTGTAATTGAATGTTATTAAAATGACCTTTCGTTTTTCAATCTGTAGAGCTGTAATTTTCTGTAAAATGCAATATGGCTACCTGGAAGTGTTCTTTACACAGATGGCGTACAGAACACCCCCCCAGATATTGCATTTCCTGCTTGTATGATTGGCTCACTGATTTTCCCAGAAGTCTGCACTAAGATACAAGTCAGATTTCAGGCATCCTCTGCAACAAAAAGGTAATTTTTGGTGAGATACTCCCAATAGGAAATCACGTGTAAAAGGAAGCAGACCCTACAACTTTCCTCATTCGAGCCCTGCAGGTTGCACCAGCTGATTGATAATTATAATCACACTTCTATACAGATTCACTTGGCACATGGACACAGACAAACAAACAGCTATTCCTTCACAATAAGAAGGGTAGGAATCTGCAACAAAGTTTGTTAAAATTAAAAAATTTGGCCGTAAGACCTATTTAGGCAAATGATCAGAGAGCTGGATGAATCAAACAGTGGAGATCTTTTTTTTTACTGGTATGGGGGGGGGGGGGATGAGGAGGGTGGAGAGAGGAGGAAGAAGAGTGGAGTGAGAGAGGAGGAGGGTGGAGAGAGGAGGAAGAAGAGTGGAGTGAGAGAGGAGGAGGGGGGAGAGAAAGGGCAGGAGAAGGAAAGGGGGAGGGGTGTCGTTTGGGAATGGGGGGGGGGGGTAGAGGAGAAGGGAGATGAGTAGAAAGGAGGGGAGAGAAGGAAGAGGCATGGTGAGAGAGGAGAGTGAAAGGGGAGGAAAGGAGGGGGGAGGGAGAAAGAAGAAAATGGGGGCAGGGAGAGGAAAGGGGGAGGGAGAAAGAAGAAAAAAGGGGGAGGGAGAAAGGAAAGGGGGGGGGGGGAAAGAAAAGGATTGGGGAGGGATAAAGAATAGGAATGGGGAGGAAGAAATAATAATAGAGGGGGGGAGAAAGAATAGGAAAAGAGGGCGGTGGGGTAGAGGAAAGAGGGTGGGGGATTTGGGAGTGGGAGAAAGAGAGAGGAGGAGGAAGGGGAGGGGCTAGAAAGGAGGGGGAAGAGGGAAGGGGAGAAAGGGAGAAAGAAGAGGAAAGGGGGGGAGAGAGAAAGAAGAGGAAAGGGGGGGAGAAAGAAGAGGAAAGGGGGGGAGAAAGAAGAGGAAAGGGGGGGAGAAAGAAGAGGAAAGGGGGGGAAGGAGAAAGAAGAGGAAAGGGGGGGAAGGAGAAAGAAGAGGAAAGGGGGGGAGGGAGAAAGAAGAGGAAAGGAGGGCGGTGGGGTAGAGAAAAGAGGGTGGGGGATTTGGGAGTGGGAGAAAGAGAGAGGAGGAGGAAGGGGAGGAGAGAGAAGGGGAATAGGGGAAAGAGAAGGGGTGAAGGAGAGGAAATGCGGGGGAAAGTAAAAGTGGGGGTAGCAAGAGGGAAGGGCAGGGGGTGAAAGGAGAGAGAAAGAGAGAGAGAGAGAGAAGGGGACAAAGAGGGAGGAGTAGAGGAGGAGGAAAGGGGGGGGAGAGGAGGAGGAGGAAAGCGAAAGATGGGGATCGGAGAAAGGCAAGGGGGGGGGGTGTTGCTGTGGATATTTAGGTGATTGTAGGGGGGGCGGGTGGAGAAAAAAAGGTGGGAGAGTGGAATGGGTGTCTGGGGGGACAGGTGGGATGTACACAAATGACTTGTGTACTGTATAAACATCAGAATGGTTATTTAATGACTATATTTTAAATGATCTTCGAGATGAAGCCTCTTATACACATACAGTTTTCCTGTCATAGATTTTGGTGAATTATGCTAATAAACAGAATCTGGTGGTATATATATGAATATAGAAATGTCTATATATATATATATATATATATATATATATATATATATATATATATATATATATATATAGATAGATATATGTATACAATTCTTGCTGTAATCTTGAGCCCCCATGGTCCTGTGCATGTCGGTCCAGGTCTGGTGTATTCCGGTATACATTGATTTGTGCCTTGTAGGTATTTATTTCTGGTGTAGTGCAGTGTAAACACTCAGGGGACGTATACTGTATACATATATATATATATATATATATATATATATATATATATATATATATATATATATACTGTACATAAATGTGTGTACATTGCCATGTGGCCTCGGGCCGGCGTCCTCTCTCCCCAGGTCTTTTCCATTCTTTGTAGAGTGTGATATGTGGCCGGTTCTTGGCAGCGGGTCCAGACTTTGCAGGCCAGGAAAGCGTCCTCTGCCTTCCTTCTGCAGAATGTTCCTGGCGTCTATGATAAGCGAGATAGTAGCAGTTCAAACCACGGTGGTTAATGTGGCCGAATTGCGAGATAATGTGTTGGTTTTTTTCTAGAAAGCCACATGCATGCTTTGCTGCCGGAGATTTCCACATCACAGTCGCTCTTATCGTTTGTTGCTGTGTGTGGCTTTTTTCTCTCATCATTTTTTTTTTTTTTTTTTTGCAGGTTTGCATTTGCAGGTTTCTTTTTTTCTCTGGCATTTTTGCTGTGTTATGTTAAATGTATACCGCTATGTCAGCGCTGCCCTTCGCAAGCTCTGTGGTTATTTAAATGGTGACTCTTCTTCTGCTCATCGTTAAGCAAGTTTGCCGCCTCGCCTGCTTCGTGTCAGTACCACCTTTGAACTTAGAAGAGTGAAGGGTTGGGTCTTGTAGAAAGGAGATTTTCTAACATGGTGATCTGCCTGTTGTGACCAATTTTTGCAAGCAGTGGTTGAATTGGCAGGACCAGGTTTTTGTAGAAAAATGAACTGAGTGGGAAAAAGTTTAGTTTCGGATAGAGTGGAATAAAGTTTCTGCTAAGGTTTTATTTAGGTCTGACACTAATGCCGCGTACACACGAGCGGACTTTACGGCGGACTTTGCCCGGCGGACTGGATTTCGTCGGACAATTCGATGTGTGTGGGCTCCAGCGGACTTTGTTTTCTCAAAAGTTGGACGGACTTAGATTTTAAACTTGTTTAAAAATTTATCCGTTGAAATCGAGTCCGGTCGAAAAGTCCGCTCGTCTGTATGCTAGTTCGACGGACAAAAAGGCACGCTAGGGCAGCTATTGGCTACTGGCTATGAACTTCCTTGTTTTAGTCCGGTCGTACGTCATCACGTACGAATTCGACGGACTTTGGTGGATTGTGTGTAGGCAAGTCCGTTCATTCACAAAGTCCGTCGGAAAGTACGTCGAAAAATCCGCCGGGCAAAGTCCGCCGTAAAGTCCGACCGTGTGTACGCGGCATAAGAGAGAGATTTATACTCACTTCCTGTCCCTGTGAACCCCCATGCATGAAATTGGAGGAGCCTTTTGTCACCGGGACAGGAAGACATGGACAGCAGATAAAACATGTTTTTTGTCTTTGTCCAGTTTGGAGACATCTATGACAGAGGGCAAACTGGGGTTCAGGCAAATTTGCTGACTGCCTGATCATTACTCTCCCAAACTCTGAGACATCAAATGTTATGGAATTTGATTATGTGAGCGGTACTGTAGGAGAGGTAAGTTTTTCGGAATGTTGGTATGCCCAACCTGTCCTGATACCACATCTTGAGCCGTGGAATTAAATGCCACTTCACCACCATGGACGTCACCAGCCTGGATGAGGGGCGACTATATTTACACATGTGGTTGGGAGTTTAAATCTTCTCTTTTCTGAGTCAGGATGGGCTATTGAGCATAGACTAGAGTTTCTACAGAGTTTTTTTTTTACAGAGTTTTTACAGGGTTTGCTGGTGGTTCCTTGAACTTTGGCTTATTGACCTCCCTTCTGATGATGACTACAAAATTGGGGACCAGTGTCACTTGGCAGAGCCAATAGCATGACACCAGTAATTTTTCTTTTAACTGTCTGTAAGGGGAACCTTCTGATCACCACCGTAAAGGGGCATTCTTTTACCTGACCACCAATGTAAGGAACATTCTGCCCACTGGCCTCCAATATAAGGGATATTCTACCCACTAACTACTAATGTAAGGATCATTCTTCCCACTGCCCACCACTGTAAAGAACATTCTTTCCACTGATCACCAATGTAAGGAGCATTCTTCCCACTGACCACCAATGTAAGGAGCATTCTTCCCACTGACCACCAATGTAAGGAGCATTCTTCCCACTGACCACCAATGTAAGGAGCATTCTTCCCACTAACCACCAAAGTAAGGGGCATTCTTCTCACTGATTTCCAATGAAAGGGACAATCTTCCCACTGACCTTCAATGTAAGGGGCATTCTTCCCAATGACCTCCAATGTAAGGGGAATTCTTCCCACTGACCTCCAAAGTAAGTAGCGTTCTTCCCACTAACCACCAATGTAGGGGACATTCTTCTCACTGACCTCCAATGTACAGGGCATTCTTCCCAGTGACCTCCAATATAAGGGACATTCTACCCACTAACTATGTAAGGAGCATTTTTCCCACTGCCCACCAATGTAAAGAACATTCTTTTAGCTGACCACCAATGTAAGGAACATTGTTCCCACTGACCACCAATGTAGGGGACATTCTTTCCACTGATCACCAATGTAGCAGACATTCTTTCCATTGACCTCCAATGTAAGGAGCATTCTTCCCACTGATCATCAATGTAAGGAGCAATCTTCCCACTGATCACCAATGTAAGGACCAATCTTCCCACTGATCACCAATGTAAGGACCAATCTTCCCACTGATCACCAATGTAAGGAGTATTCTTCCCACTGATCACCAATGTAAGGAACATTCTTCCCACTGATCACCAATGTAAGGAACATTCTTCCCGCTGATCACCAATGTAAGGAACATTCTTCCCGCTGATCACCAATGTAAGGAGCATTCTTCCCACTGATCACCCATATAAGGAGCATTCTTCCCACTGATCACCTATGTAAGGAGCAGTCTTCTTAAATATATTGATAAAATGGTTTTAGCAGGGTTTCCTGAAGATCTAAAAACCATTTCAAGGTTCCTCCGTGGTAAAATGATTGATTTTGGCAGTCGTAGACAGTGCTGTGGGCTCAGTACTTCTCTGTTTAGGGAAAACCCTAGTGGTTTATTTGAAATAATCTATCAGAGGAATGTGTAATCGGCCTTCCGCTGAGTATTCTCGGTGCCCTCAGTGAAGCCATGTTTGTGTTTAGTGCCGTGTTTTAGAGCTGTGTCTTCAACAACGTTATCAGTTTAACAAAATGTTATTTTATTGTCGGTTCTGTGAAAGTGCTGCGGTCAGGGATTGCATGCAATGTGATATGACTGGTTCAAGGCACACTGATTGTATGCTGTCAATACAGAGCAGAAACTAAATGTGATACAATTAGTTCCCGATGGCTGCTGAAACTTTATAGCAAAATGTATTACTGGCTGTTCTAGATTTAAAGGGGATGGGATTTTCTGTTCTTTGTCTCCCACTTCTGATTGGTTATGCTCAACCACAAGAATACACATCAACAGAGCATGTCTATTATACACAAATGTAAAGGAATTTTACCCATGATGGCCTGTATATTAAAAAGGCTTTAAAAAACACAGTTTAGCCAAAGAACTCAGAGATGATTAAGAAGCGCATTCAAAAGGTTGGTGGGCCATCAAAAGGTAAGTAAGAAGAAGGTGTGGATTTTCTCCATGTTCTCTATGAAAGTGACCCACCTGCCCTCTTTTTCTACCCTCATAGTAAAGGAGCCTCCCTGCCCTCTACTTCTACCCTTTTTGTAAAGGAGCCCCCCTGCCCCCTTCTACCCCCATAGTAAAGGAACCCCCCTGCCCTCTTCTTCTACCCTCATAGTAAAGGAGCCCCCCGCCCTCTTCTTCTACCCTCATAATAAAGGAGCCCCCCTGCCCTCTTCTTCTACCCTCATAGTAAAGGAGCCCCCCTGCCCTCTTCTTCTACCCTCATAGTAAAGGAGCCCCCCTGCCCCCTTCTTCTACCCTCATAGTAAAGGAGCCCCCCTGCCCCCTTCTACCCCCATAGTAAAGGAACCCCCCTGCCCTCTTCTTCTACCCTCATAGTAAAGGAGCCCCCCGCCCTCTTCTTCTACCCTCATAATAAAGGAGCCCCCCTGCCCTCTTCTTCTACCCTCATAGTAAAGGAGCCCCCCTGCCCTCTTCTTCTACCCTCATAGTAAAGGAGCCCCCCTGCCCCCTTCTTCTACCCTCATAGTAAAGGAGCCCCCCTGCCCTCTTCTTCTACCCTCATAGTAAAGGAGCCCCCCTGCCCTCTTTTTCTACCCTCATAGTAAAGGAGCCCCCCCCGCCCCCTTCTTCTACCCTCATAGTAAAGGAGCCCCCCCCCGCCCTCTTCTTCTACCCTCATAATAAAGGAGCCCCCCTGCCCTCTTCTTCTACCCTCATAGTAAAGGAGCCCCCCTGCCCTCTTCTTCTACCCTCATAGTAAAGGAGCCCCCCTTCCCCCTTCTACCCCCATAGTAAAGGAGCCCCCCTGCCCTCTTCTTCTACCCTCATAGTAAAGGAGCCCCCCTGCCCTCTTCTTCTACCCTCATAGTAAAGGAGCTCCCCCTGCCCCCTTCTTCTACCCTCATAGTAAAGGAGCCCCCCTGCCCTCTTCTTTTACCCTCATAGTAAAGGAGCCCCCCTGGCCTCTTCTTCTACCCTCATAATAAAGGAGCCCCCCTGCCCTCTTCTTCTACCCTCATAGTAAAGGAGCCCCCCTGCCCCCTTCTACCCCCATAGTATAGGAGCCCCCTGCCATCTTCTTCTACCCTCATAGTAAAGGAGCCCCCTTCTTCTACCCCCATAGTAAAGGAGCCCCCCTGCCCTTTTCTACCCTTGTAGTAAAGGAGCCCCCCTGCCCTCTACTTTTACCCTTTTTAGTAAAGGAGCCCCCCTGCCCTCTACTTTTACCCTTTTTAGTAAAGGAGCCCCCCTGCCCTCTACTTTTACCCTTTTTAGTAAAGGAGCCCCCCTGCCCTCTACTTTTACCCTTTTTAGTAAAGGAGCCCCCTGCCCTCTTCTACCCTCATAGTAAAGGAGTCCCCTGCCCTCTTCTTCTACTCTCATAGTAAAAGAGCCCCCCTGCCCTCTTCTTCTACCCCCATAGTAAAGGAGCCCCCCTGCCCTCTTATTCTACCCCCATAGTAAAGGAATTTGTGGTTCCTCTATACACTATATTGTCAAAAGTATTGGGCCACCTGCATTTACACGCACATGAACTTTACGGGCATTCCAGTCTTAGTCCACAGGGTTAAATACTGAGTTGGCCCACCCTTTGCAGCTATAAGCGCTTCAACTCTTCTGGAAAGGCTGTCCACAAGGTTTAGGAGTGTGTCTATGGGAATGTTTGACCATTCTTCCAGCAGTGCATTTTTTGAGGTTCGGCATTGATGTTGGATGAGAAGGCCTGACTCAGTCTCCGCTCTAATTCATCCCAAAGGTCTTCTATCTGGTTAAGGTCAGGACTCTGTGCAGGCCAGTCAAGTTCCTCCACCCCAAACTCGCTCTTCTATGTCTTCATGGACCTTGTTTTGTGCACTGGTGTGCAGTCATGTTGGAACAGGAAGGGGCCATCCCCAAACTGTTCTCACAAAGTTGGGAGCATGAAATTGTCCAAAATGTCTTGGTATGCTGAGGCCTTAAGAGTTCCCTTCACTGGAACTAAGGGGTCAAGCCCAACCTCTAAAAAGCAACTCCACACTAAAATCCCCCCTCCACCAAATGATTTGGACCAGTGCACAAAGCAAGGTCCATAAAGACATGGATAAGCGAGTTTGGGGTGGAGGAACTTGACTGGCCTGCACAGAGTCCTGACCTCAACTCGATAGAACACCTTTGGGATGACATAGAGCAGAGACTGCAGGCCAGACCTTCTCGTCCACATCAGTGCGGGACCTCACAAATGCGCTTCTGAAAGAATGGTCAAACATTCCCATAGACACACTCCTAAACCTTGTGGACAGCCTTCCCAGAAGATTTGAAGCTGTTATAGCTGCAAAGAGTGGGCCAACCGGGATGCCATTAAAGTTCATGTGTGTGTAAAGGCACACGTCCCAATACTTTTGGCAATATAGCGTAAATGATTATTATACAGGATTTATATAGCGCCGACTGTTTACTTGAGGGTAGACAGTACAAATACGATACACTTTAATACAGTAGGAATCAAAGGACCCTGCTTGTTAGAGCTTACTATCTATCTATCTATCTATCTATCTATCTATCTATCTATCTATCTATCTATCTATCTATCTATCTATCTATCTATCTATCTTTATCGTTTATTTACTAAAGCTGGAAAGTGCTAAATCAGGCTCACTTCTGCATAGAAACCAATGAGCTTCTAACCCCAGCCTGTTCAATTAAGCTTTTGTAATAAAACCTGGAAGCTCATTGGTTTCTATGCAGAAGTGAGCCTGATTTAGCACTTTCCAGCTTTAGTAAATAAACCCCATTGTGTACTAAAAAGTGGAGTATGCCTGTATATATATATTCTGTGTGCAATTTAATCAGAGCATCCCACCGGTCATACATAGAAAAAAAGTTCAAAGGATTGCTGCACAAACATTTAATAAAGTAAAAAACATACTAAATTCGATCAGAAGTATTCCATCATTGATTACAGTTTCGGGCTGTTTAGGTAGCGCCCTTCCTCAGACAGGAATATATATATATTTATTGGTATTAATATAAATAGAGATATATATATATATATATATATATATATATATATATATATATATATATATATATATATATATGTATGTGTGTGTGTGTGTGTATATATATATATATATATATATATATATATATATATATATATATATATATATTCTTTTTATTATATACTGTATATAATATATAGATTGTAAAACTATATAAATATATCTATAAAACTTCGGTTTTGCATAGGATTTCTAAATGGGGAGCACAAAGCAGGGAGATCGGGAAAGATCTCCCTGCGGGATCGGGATCGAGATCAACAACGCAGTTAAGATGAGCCTAAATTATAATTCACCTTCAAAATCATTGGAAAGAAAAAAATGGTGATAGGTTATTCTAAATCTACCAACAAGATCAGTTTTTGTTCCATATTTTAACTTTTTTCTAAATATATGAAAAAAAAGCACAGGCACAACGATCAGCATTGTGTGTAAATGTATGTGTGTGTATGTGTGTATGTGTATATATATATATATATATATATATATATATATATATATATATATATATATATATATATATATATATATATATATATATATATATATATATATATATATATATATATGTGTGTGTGTGTGTGTGTGTGTGTGTGTGTGTGTTATTTATATATATATATGTATATATATATATATATATATATATATATATATATATATATATAAAATCTGTGAATTTGGAATTCTAAAATAGACCTCTTCAAAAAGTCTGGTCCTGAGTGCAGGGTTAACTGTTGCATTTGTGAGAATGTATTGGACCAGAGCGGAAATGGTATCTTGTGATATTGCTGGAATGTACATGAGATATGTCCCGGTACAATTATAGACATGGCACGTGCGTTCTGCATGCTGCTGCTGCGTCCAGTATGGAAAATCCTCTAAATTTACGACCCCCCTGAAAACTTCCTGTATTTATAGCGGAGTGTTTCGGTGTTAAATGCCGGAATAAAGACGGGAAAAGGATCTTTTTTTTTTCTCTGGAAAGATTTGGGAATTGTGAGATGAACGCACACGGATGGTATATTTGCGTGTTCTGCACCGGGTTACGGAAGGATCTTGTAGCTGGAAAGAAAAGATTTTATGATTGAAGAATGTTGATCCGTCTCCCCGACTGCATTCAATACCGACGGCTAATTAAAAGCAGATTATATTGACTTTCCCAGGAAATCTCCATGTACAGTGCAGCTCCAAGCGGCTGTGTCTGTACACCCCCCACACATCTCCGTTCACACGGGGCGGCGTGGCCTGAATTTCGTGGAAGTTTCTATATGTTTATTTCCTCCTTGTCATTCCAATTTGTATTTCCAGGCATTGTTTTGATATCTTCTTAGGATACTTAGTGTCTAAAGCTGAACTCCAGCCTTTCCTTTCAGTCTTGTACAGTTGTATAGGCTCCTCCCTTGGACTGAAATGGTTTAATTTGATTTAACTGCATACTGTGAGCTTCTCACAGTGTGCAATAAAAGCTGCAGCAAGTCAGAGAGAGCCCGCCTCATTTCCTGGCTGGAGGACGCCCGGCATCATCTAGTCCAGCCTTTCTCAACCTTTTCAACACAGAGGAACCCTTAAAAATAGTTCTCCGGTCTCGGGGAACCCCTGCTAAAAATGAGAAATCTACAACTCATGATACAATAGTGTGATGGTCAGTGGGAAGAATGGTCCTTACACTTGTGGTCATTGGGAAGAATTACCTCCTTACAGATGGCTAAAAAGATCAGTGGAGTCAGTGGGAACTTATCTGAGAGGCAGAAATTGCCCAATGCTGAAGGAACCCCTAGCAACCTTTTGGAGGAACCCTGGTTGAGAATCACTGATCTAGTCTTTCCTCCTTCGCCTGCCTCTGGCCCTCCCCTTTCATTCATTGGATGTCAGCTCTTTCAATATTAGCATCAAATGTCCCTTGGTATGATCGCAAAGTGTTGTAGGGGAGCATGGTTTACTTTAATACCTACTACTGCTGTATATATATATATATATATATATATATATATATATATATATATATATATATAAATTGTATTATACTTGAATATGAATTTATTGACGGCCATTGTCGGCACCTTTAGCGCAAGAAAAGCTCAAGAAAAACGCATCCCTTTAAATTCTATGTATGTCTGCACACTGGTCCGCTGCATTTCTGTTTTGGTGTTTCATATCTCGCTTGCTGAATTTTTGGTCAGTTAAAAAAACCGCACCAAAACGCACTGCCCTGTTGAAATGCATTAAAAACGCATCGATAGCGCACCTGTGTTACGTTTTTGATGCAGTTTTTCAGTCACATGACCTATGAAAAACACACCATAAGCACTGTAAAACTGGTTAAAATCTTGGTAAAATTATAGAAAAATCGCAGTAAAAAGTGCAGTTGCCCAGAGCTTAGTAAGTGAGAAGAAGCTTCACTTTACAAAGAATCAATCACATGCAAGGAAAAAAAACAAAACTGCTTTTTTTCTTGCACATGATTGGATGATGGAAGTGAGCTGAGCTTTATTTACTAAGCTCTAGAGCAACCGCACTTGTGAAGTGCACAGTCTATTTGCCTTCAGGAAATTCACCCCCATGTGTATATGGGTAGAGCAAGCATTTCTCTGACATCTGTCATTGCCTGTCCACTGATAGGCCAGGCTATTGTTCTGAAATGTCACCGGGACAATCATTTCTCTATGTGACAGTGTGTGGTCATTGGTAGAGAGCAGGGCTGGACCAATGGTATATGTCGGGTGTCATGTGTGCTGCTTACGTCTGTACACCACAGAGATATTCTGTATATTGTCATTCACATAGTGTGTGTATCTAAGTGATAAATGATACTTTGTCAGTGTTACAATGTACATAAACTACTATATGATACAGTGACTGCTCTGCAGCATGGAGTGTGTTCTGTTCTGGATACACTTTATCACACTGAAAATCTTGTAATATACTGTCCTAATGATATGTATAATATAACTTATATCTGGAGAGCAGTGATGTCACTCCTGTATAATATAACTTATATCTGGAGAGCAGTGATGTCACTCCTGTATAATATAACTTATATCTGTAGAGCAGTGATGTCACTCCTGTATAATATAACAAATCTAAAGAGCGGTGATGTCACTCCTGTATAATATAACATATCTGGAGAGCGGTGATGTCACTCCTGTATAAGATAACTTGTATCTGGAGAGTGGTGATGTCACTCCTGTATAATATAGCTTATATCTAGAGAGTGGTCATGTCACTTCTGAATAATATAACTTACATCTGGAGAGCGTTGATGTCATCACTCTATAATATAAGTTATATCTGGAGAGCGGTGGTGTCACTCCTGTATAATATAACATATCTAGAGAGTGGTGATGTCACTCCTGTGTAATATCACATATCTGGAGAGCGTTGATGTCATCACTCTATAATATAAGTTATATCTGGAGAGCGGTGATGTCATCCCTTTCTAATATAACTTATATCTAGTGAATGGTGATGTCATTTCTGTATAATATATATATGGAGAGTGATGATGTCACACCTGCATTATTTATCATATCTGGAGAGCGGTGACATCACTCTTGTATAATATAACTTATATCTGGAGAGCGGTGATATCACTTCTGAATAATATAACTTATATCTGGAGAGCATTGATGTAATTACTCTATAATATAAGTTATATCTGGAGAGTGGTGATGTCATCCCTTTCTAATATAACTTATATCTAGTGAATGGTGATGTCACTTCTGTATAATATATATATATATATGGAGAGTGATGATGTCACACCTGCATTATTTATCATATCTGGAGAGCGGTGATATCACTCTTGTATAATATAACTTATATCTGGAGAGCGGTGATATCACTTCTGAATAATATAACTTATATCTGGAGAGCTTTGATGTAATTACTCTATAATATAAGTTATATCTGGAGAGTGGTGATGTCATCCCTTTCTAATATAACTTATATCTAGTGAATGGTGATGTCACTTCTGTATAATATATATATATATATGGAGAGTGATGATGTCACACCTGCATTATTTATCATATCTGGAGAGCGGTGATATCACTCTTGTATAATATAACTTATATCTGGAGAGCGGTGATGTCACTCCTGTATAATATAACACACTAGAGTCCATTTGGACAGGAGCCAATTAACTTACCAGCATGTCTTTGGAGTTTATGAGAAAACCCACACAGGCACAGGGAGAACATGCAAACTCCATGCAGATATTGTCCTGGTTGGGATTTGAACCATTGCCCTAGACTCTTATGTTCTCCCTAAAATATAACATTTATTTTAATGGCAGTGATGTCACAATAGGGGCTGAATGTGTAATGTGAAACGTTCCATAACACAGAAGACAAATATCAATAAATATAACATACACCTGGATGTGGAGGATCAGTTTATGGAGGGAGTCCTCCCCCATGGAATCTCATGTTTGTTAGAAAGTAAGAACAATCAGATGTCTTGAATTCTATAAATACAATTACTGGGACCTTATACTTGTATCTTGGTGACCTCTCTTATAGCTCATATATATCTGGTGGTAGGCGGGGGTCAGTGTGGGGTGGGGGTATGTCACGGTGATACATTGTTGTTGCATAGATTATAATACACATTCATAGTGACTCTAGCAATTGTGTTTTACAGTCACACATCCTTGATGCAGGTTTTTCCAAAGCATAAATAACAATGAGACGTCTTTGTGAGACGCTATCCAGACCTTCCATCTTCCACATGCAAGGTTTTATCAATCACAGGGCTGTGTGCTCATTGTTGTGTTTGTTTGTTGCGTGGCGTTATTAGTTTTTTTTTGTGGTCTGCGGAGCCCTATTTTATGTTCCTGTGAATTCGGCGTCCCTGTGCTTTGCAGGGAAAGGGGCCATGTGTTCTTAATTTTGACTATTATACTCTTTCTGGAACTGCCCCAGTATAATTCCAACACCAGTTAATCAAGTTTGAACTCTTGTTTCACGTACGCTGTTTCTCTGTAACAACCAGAATCAGTTTCCTCTGGGCCTGTTCCAGGGACAAAAGGGCCTGTCTTTGCTCAGAACAGTATGAAGACACCATAATTCCTCAAATTGGATTTCTGTTCCTATCCAAACCCCCCTCCCCACCTACACCCTCCGGAGCGCCTCTGCAGAGCAAGGCAGACTGTCCTTGGAGCCATTTTGTCTGGATCCACACTGTTCTATGTCTTCTTCAATATTACCCTCACTGTGTTTTAGAGGAAATGTCCTTTTGGTCCCCTAACCCTCTGCCTTTCCTTTCCCCACCCTCCTCTTATTTTAAGGTTTGATGTTTGGTTCAGATGGAATATCTGTAGAAGAGTCTATAAAGTCAGAGTTTTCCTGCAGTAGTTTCTGTCTCTGCCCCCTCCCACAATGGCAAGATTTCCCTGCAGTAGTTTGTGTCTCTGCCCCACCCATAAAAATGAGATTTCCTGCTGTAGTTTGTGTCTCTGCTCCTCCCACAGAGGTGAGATTTCCTGCAGTAGTTTGTGTCTCTGCCCATTCAACAATGGGATGATTTCCCTGCACTAGTTTGTGACCCTGTCCCTCCCACAATGGTGAGATTTCCCCCAAGTAGTCTCTGCCCCTCCCACAATTGTGAAATTTCCTGCAATAGTTTGTGTCCCTGCCCCCTCCCGTAATGATGAGATTTTCTGCAGTAGTTTGTGTCTCTGCCCCTCCCACGATGGAGAGATTTTCCCACAGTAGTTTGTGTCTCTGCCCCTCCCACAATGGAGAGATTTTCCCACAGTAGTTTGTGTCTGTGCCCCTCCCACAATGGTGAGGTCCCCCCCCCCCAGTGGTTTGAGCCTCTGCCCCTCCCACAATGTTGAAATTTCTCTCCAATGGTTTGTGTCTCTGCCCCTCCCACAAGGGTGAGGTTTCCCCCAGTGATCTGAGTCTGTTCCACTTCCCACCGCAATGAGATTTCCCTGTAGTAGTTTGTTTCAAAGACCCTACTATAAAACCTAATGAAGATGTCACTCTCCCCCACTGGGGTCAACAATGGTGGGTTTATTCTACCTTAGGAAGAATCCATTGGGGAAGAGTGATGCCTGGGGTTTATAAAGACCAGAGTAGTTGGGTGAGACTGGGGATCTGGTGGGAATATATTGCAACTGGAGTCCCTGGAAGACTCAAGAAGACAATATGAGATTCAACCACCCAGCAGCCATTTCTGGTGACATTGGCTATGGGAACAGTATCAAGTCCACAGCTCTTACTAAGTTCACACATGTATTTGTGCGGTTATCTGATAACAAGAGGGGCTCGAAAATGTTGCAACACGTTTACAAAGTTTCCTGTTTTAACATTTTTTTAAAAATCTGATTGATAATGTTTTAGTTCATGAAGAAACAGTCATTATCAGTATTGATGATTGAAATGGAAAAACAATCCTAACTGTGTGGGCAGTGTTAGAGGTTGTGTAGTCCTTCAAGGTTTAATAGTGATATTCAAGATGGCAGAAGGAAAGTAGCCTTATTTAAGGAGCAAACAGAATCTTGCTTTCATTACATTGACATCTTGAGACAGACAGTAGTAATCATGCCTTCCCCATACTGCAGACAATGTGCTGTCATAAAACACTGAATGTCAACCTTATCCGCTTGGGTATTTGAGCAGTTCCCACTACCGTGCCAGGGTTTTGTAGAAGGGTTTTGCTTTTCCTGAGATTGATGATGGTTATCCCGAAACCACTTGTATCACCAAAATAAATGCTGAGTTTTCTGTCTGGTGTGCTCAGTCATGTTTTCTTGCCACTTGTTAGCAATGTTGGTGCTTGTAGTAGGTCTAAAAAATTAAAGCTGGCCTAGGATACCTAGAGGTGCTGTTACTTATCTCCTGTAAAACATAGGGGCCATCAAATGTAGGTTGTCCACTGTTCACCCCCTTGCCTCTCGACTTAGGTGCTGAAAGTTGATATTTGCATATTGCTGGTACACTTTGGATAATAAATAAGGGTACATACAGCTATCTTCTGGTCCTTTAGACTATATTTTACACTTTAAAACTGCCATAGGTTTTTATTAAGCTGCCCATACATATGAGACAGTGGTCTGAAGGTATAGCATCATATCTGAAGGTATAGCTCTAAATCTGAAGGTATAGCTCTATATCTGAAGGTATAGCTCTATATCTGAAGGTATAGCTCTATATCTGAAAGTATAACTCTATATCCGAAGGTATAGCTCCATCACTGAAGGTATAGCTCCATCACTGAAGGTATAGCTCCATCACTGAAGGTATAGCTCCATCACTGAAGGTATAGCGCCATCTCTGAAGGTATAGCGCCATCTCTGAAGGTATAGTGCCATATCTGAAGGTATAGCTCTATATTTGAAGTTGTAGCTCCATATCTGAAGGTAAGTATGCCTTCAAAAGGGTACAAAGTACTGGAATGCTGGTGACTTTTGATGCTTTTGACTATCAATGGTCACATAAAAGTTCTTGTTGCAGGGGCTTCTTCAAGGGATAAACCTGAAGATCAACCCAGAGAAAGGGTGGCTGGCCATACACTAGTACCATATGATAGGACATGTTGGTTTTAGGAATGTTTTAGGAATGTCTGTTCAATTTTCTAATCATTAGTGGGGTCAACGTACTTTTCTGAACACAGCAACAAGAAAATTTGAAAGAACAGGATTGAAATTTTTTCTCAAACAAATTTCCAACAGTGAATGTGGTGTTTGTTCTGAAAAGTCCATTCAGTCGAAAATTGAGTATTCAATTCAAAGGACTTTCCAATGACATTTGTTAAATCATCAAATGTAGTGATGAGACTTTTCATACTAAAGTTTGTTTGAAAACCTACTAATGTATGGTCAGCTTTAGTATTTGGGTGAAATTTCTTATTACAGAAGTGGATAAATTTGATTTCTATGGCAGTTGGTCCAGTTCAGCATCCAGTGTACATGGGTTGCCACTGCCAGCTTAGGAAACTGAAGGTAGGAGGTCCTGGAGCCAAACACATTTTGGATTCACGGTGCAGAATTATTCTATGATGTGAAATGACAGTGGCTTCGGTTGGGCAGCGGTCCAACACAAAGGGACCTCTAAATGTACTTTCAAGGATATCTTGAAGGTATAAGAGAAATAACTTCTGTCGGACCAGCTGCCATACACATAGGCTGAATGTTGGCCGGTTCTTATTGAACTGGCTGATGTCGCCTGACATTTGGCCCTTGTGTACTAGGCTTAAGAGCGTGTCATTAAAGCCTAGTACACACAGATTGTCGGCCGACATTCAGCCCCTGTGTACTACAGCTGGTCCATCAGAGGCCGGCCGAATGGGGCATGACCGAAAGAAGGTCTGCCGATCGGCTCCCGATAAATGCTCTCAGAGACTGGAGTGTTCTGTTGAGGGGTGGCTGTCCCCCGATCAGAACACAATAGACCAGCAGGGGAGATTACTGTACTAACATTGGATAGTTAGTACAGCGGCTCCGACCAGAGTTGTCAGTTTTTTTTCATTCAGCCCGCTGAGTTGAACTAAAAAACCCTACTAGTGTGTACCAGACTTTAGGCTCAGTCTAGCTTCAGAATCCAAGGAGACCTGAAGATAGTGTGATAGCTTGGAGTAGCCCAGTAGCCACTGGGTTGTACTGTTGAAGCTTAGAAGGACATCATAAATTAGCCATGGGGAAGTAAAACGATTATGGTTTTGGGTTAATTTTATTTTGTATTTATTTTTGTACATTTGTTTTCATAATTTTTGAAAAGTTTTTAGTCCAGATCCATAACAATAAAATGTTTCCTTTTGTAAAGGTTTTCCAATTTAGGGAGACGATGGAAAGCCCTCTCTCTCTACTGACGCCCTCCCCTCTTCCTCCCCCATTGCTGATTGATGAACTACCTCTCAGAACCCCAACTAATCAGCTGTTTCCACTGAGCAGCCCAATGGCTGCCAGGCTACAGCTACTCCAAGCTGCCTCACTTTCTTCAGTCCTTCCTGGCAATTCATTGTTTTCCAATGGGATTCTGGGGCTAGACCAATGCCCTGTGCACACGATAGGATTTTCTGACAACAAATGTTGGATGTGAGTTTGTTGCCAGAAAGTCGGACCGTGTGTATGCTCCATAGAACATCTGTTGTCGGAATTTCCGAGCGTGTGTACACAATTCCGACGCGCAAAAGTCTACGCATGCTTGGAATCAAGCAGAAGAGCCGCACTGGCTATTGAACTGGCTTAATGAAATTTTTCTTGGCTCGTCGTACGTTTTGTACGTCACCGCGCTCTTGACGTTCGGAATTTCCAACAACATTTGTGTGACCGTGTGTATGCAAGGCAAGTTTGAGCCAACATCCTTCAGAAAAAAAATCCACGGTTTTGTTGTCAGAAAATCCTATCGTGTGTACAGGCTATAAGGCTATTGAAAACCTGGGAATTTTCAAAGAACACCCCAAAAAAATTACCAAATTTTGGTATATGATACTGAATTTCCCAGAGCATTATGCCGCGTACACACGGTCGGAATTTTCGTCTACAAAAGTCCAACGGACGCTGACGGACTAAAGCTGGCTGGTAATCCGATCGTGTGTGGGCTTCTCCGGACTTTCAACGGACTTTTTCAGCCTCAAATCCGACGGACTTTAGATTTGAAACATGCTTCAAATCTTTCCGACGGACTCGAGTCCGGTCGAAAAATCCGCTCGTCTGTATGCTAGTCTGACGGACAAAAACCCACGCTAGGGCAGCTATTGGCTACTGGCTATCAACTTCCTTATTTTAGTCCGGTGTACGTCATCACGTAAGAATTCGACGGACTTTTGTGTGATCGTGTGTAGGCAAGTCTGTTCGTTAGAAAGTCCGCCGCAAGTCCGTCGAAAGTCCGTCGAAAGTCTGTCGGACAGGCTGTCGGACTTTTGTAGCTGAAAAGTCCGACCGTGTGTACGCCCCATTACAGGTTTTCTGAAAAGACAGCACAGCAGAAGCTGCCTAGTTGCTTTGTCTAATTGACCTGACTTGATTTACTTGACTAAAAAATGTATTCATACTTCTTTTTTAGTCCAGATCCTAATAAATTATGTACAAAGTCACAACGCATTCCCTTTAACTATTGTTGATAGGTACTTTATGACCATACATTTGTGGACACATGACCATCTTGTCTACTTGTATGGCCAAAAGTGTCCACATGGTTTTGGGCATAAAATGTGTTTCCCTTATAGTGTGTTCCGTAAAATTAAGGATGAGCTTTGGTGGGGAGCGAGCCCAAGCTCATCACTACTTAAAATCTTTTGGCGACTTGAAGTGTTGAAATGCTATTGGCTGTGAATAATCCCACATGACAACCATCCAACATGTTATTTGCCATCACAACAGCCACCTAGTTGCGTAACCTTTTACTGCATAGGACTTCATTTATGTAATTTGTGAGGATTTATAGCCACATTTTAAAATTTTTTTCAGGCTGTAATATTAAGGAGACCTTTCAAAGCAACAAAAAACAATGTTTATTTCAAAAACAAAAAAGGTTTTCATACAATCTCTCATTGGACATTTTATGGTGCTTTACATTTTTAAGCCAAAACTTTTGTTTTATTTTTTCCAAGTAGTCTGGCAGGTTTTGGATAGAGGTTTTGTCAAGCTGTCATTCTGAGGTTGTAGCTATGAGTGACCCAAGCTGGTTGTCCACTATTTTTGATCACCTCTGAGAATGCAAGGTGTCACCAAACGTTCAGCTCATTCCTTTTTTTGTTTGTTTTGTTTGTTATGTTTCCGTTGTTAACATTTATGTTTGTCTTTACTTTGAACTTGAGTATGGTACCAAGGATAATCCATCCAACGTCCCTTCCCCCTCCCTCCATCACTAGTCCTCGATCTCTTGTACTCAAGATGACGGTCCTAATGCCCCTTTCTATGACGGTAACCCCCAAGTAAATTAATGATTGCCTAATTGCATTCTGCTTTTTTTTTGCTTGAACCCCCCCTCCCCCTTTTTTCCTTTTCTTTATTTTTGTTTCTCATGTTCTTTTCTTTCTATTTATTTATTTATTTTATTCTTTTGTTTCGGGTTTAGCTATATAAGATAAGGGTATTAAGTGTAAATTGCTTTTAATTGTGCATGTAATGTAAGCGTTGCATTCACTTGCTGATGCCAGTCTCTTCTTCATCTTAGTGCGTGAATGTGCCGCTAGACCTCCATTTAGCCTCTTGTTGCAGTCCTTTGATGCAGGTAGGACATATTCTGAATAGGCTTGTTGCTATGGGAAGTAATCGAAGTCGATGTTTGCTCTGTAGCTAACCTTTATCTGCTCCCTGGACTCTGCTATTGCTTATAAACAAATGACGGTGATCACAGAGTGCCTGTGTGTGTGTGCATGAGGTACCGCACCTTTGGTGTATGACCAGACACAAAGTGGTGGTTTTATTTTCATGGTACAATCGAGTGATGTTATAACCCTGCATGCTTTTTTCAAAGCGTACTAATAATATGTCATTCATTCTGAAGAGCCCTCATTGTCCTTTTCAAAAAAAGAACTTTCTCCATCCCTGTCTGCACCTTTACCCCAGGGTTGGACAAATGCTAGGAGCCAGGTCGCCAGTGAGTGCACAGGCCCAGAGGTGATTCCTTGTTCTGTAAAATTGATTGCTGACTCCTTGATTGAGCTCACTGGCTCCTGGATTCTATAATCATTTGTCCACCATTGTAGATGATGACAAGCAAATACTGGAGAAACTTGCAAGACTAGGTCATGGTGGGGATCATGGTGGGCTTTCACAGCCTACCATGCTTTAAAGCATCCTTAGGCTGGTTAAGGAGCTGGCCAAAAATATCAAAACCGGCACCAAACTTTGCTGTTTTCCTGTTGTATCAAGTGGAAGCCTAGATTCAGGTGCACCAAGCTTTCAATAAACTCCTGACGTTACAATATTCAGCAACAGTATTATTTTTCCAAAAATTCTCCACCCTTTAACATTTAAAAACTGTTAAGTTCCAGTTAGTGACTTAGCCTAGGCTGAGATGATGTCATCAGTCTGCTGCAGGCAGGAGAAAGTGTTTACTCAGTCAGTCTCCTCTCCCCCGCAGTAATCAGACTGCATCGTTGTATTTATTTAGCACGTCACAAGGTGAGAGGCTGCAGCAGGGACTTATACATGTCATATTTTTGTGAAAACCAACATAAAGATTTACATAAATGTGTCATCAATAAACCGGCATCTCAATCCAGGAATGACTCTAGTGTCAAAAGCACATGGACACCCCTCCAAATTATTTAGTTAAAGTGTTTCCATTGAAGGGTAAAACATATAAAGACATTTTAGACTTGGTCAGATCCAGCCTTGTGGTAATAATTTTGTGAAGGCCCTTTTCTGTTCCAGCATGACTGTGCCACTGCACAAAGCCAGCTTCATAAAGACATGGTTTGATCTGTTTGGTGTGGAGGAACTCCAGTGGCCTGCACAGGTCCCAGACCTCAACCCTACTGAACACCTCTGGGAAGAACTGAAATATCATCATCGGTATCTTTCCTTCCAAATTAGCATAAATGTCCCTAGACACACTTCAAAATCTTGTTTAAATTGTTCCCAGGAGAGTGGAGAATGTTATAGCCACAAAGAAAGGGCGAGCTCCATATTAATGCTCATGGTTTTGGAACTGGATGCCCAACAGATATAAATACAAATCTCTACAAACTCATGCCCATATAGTATAGATGGTGACCCTAGATCAGCCATTCTGAACCAGGGTTCATTGGAAACCTGGAGTACCTCCAGAGATTGCTAGGGGTTCCTTGAGCTGTGATTGATCTCCCATTTGATGGTGCCTTTATATTTCCAGGGCCAACACCATTTGGCAGAGCCAGCTGCATGACACCAATGGCATTTTCAGTAAGGGTTGCATTTTGACCATTATTGTAAGGGAGCATTCTTCACCCTGGTCACCAATGTAAGGGGAATTTTTCTCGCTGACCCAGCAATGAATTGTTTTTTGGTTCCCCAAGACCTGAAAAGTATTTCAAGGATTCCGCGGGTGTAAGAAGGCAGATTAAGGCTTCCCTAGATGATGTCTGAACAGTGATGGCAAGATCAACAACTTTCATACCTAGAACATTTTTTTAAGATGGTTCCAAATAAAACCATATATTGTAAAAATAGTTGTTTATTACTTACACAGTAGCCATTAAAACATATAAAATGAATCTACAAAGACCCAAATGGCATCATGCCAATTCAAACATAATGAACACGTTGCATTCATAGGCAGTGTAGATCACCGCTGCACTGTAAATTTGCATATTTTCCTATTTATTTTGATGAGGATATTCCCAACAAGTTTCAAGGATTACCAACTAGCTTCTTCAAGAGACATAGGAGATACATATGGTGATAATGTCTGTTTAAAGCTTGTATGTATGAGCCTTACCCCAAATAGGCTTAAAACTACTGAAGTAGATACTAAATGCCTTTCATGGCCACACCATGTTATACTGGTACTGATAGCCAATTAAACACATGTATGAAAAAAAGAAAGGAGGTCATTATTTCATACTTACGGCAAAGTGGAAAAATGACATGTCTTGAATGCATTTTATGTAATTGAAATTGAAAATTTCTACATGCCAGTATTCTTTGACTAGTGCCAGCTTAAAGGGTCATTCCAACCAAAAGTCTGAAGTCTGGTAGGCTGGAACATCATCTGGCCTTTATGTTAGTTGGTAGAAAGATCTCCCTGGCTCTGTCCCAACCAACCTTTGTGCACTCCAGCTTGTTACATTCTCTATATTATAAAACAAATTAACTCCAGCATGGCTGGTGGGAACCCCTAATAATGGGTGCTTTAAGTGTGTACACCTGAGTTAGAAATGATGGGAACGTTTCAAATAGGATAGAATAGGTGTACAAACCTTGGAATTCTACACAGGATGATGGGAGCCACATATAGTGGGCACAGCATGTGTACAAACCTGGGGGCTATGTGTAGGGATGGTGGGAACCCCTGGTAATGGGACAAGTGTGCAGACCCAGGAATTAAGCACAGGGGTGGTGAGAACCCCTCGTAATGGGCAGAACAGGTCTGAAGACCCAGAAATTCAGCAACAAAATGGTGGGCATGGCAGGACTTGGAACTATGTGCAGGGATAATGGTCAACAGCTGTGTGGACCTGGGAAGAGAGGAATGGTTAGAACCCCTCATTATGGAAACGGCAGGTGTGCAGACCCAGGAACTCGGCCCAAGGATGGCGTGCTCCCCTCCTAAATGGACACAGCAGGTGTATAAACCCAGGAACCCAATGCAGGGGTGGTGGGGACTCCTAATAATGGGCACAGAAGGTATACAGACCTGGGAACTCAGCATAGGGATGGTACGAACCCCTTGTAATGGGCATAGCTTTGCTGACGTGTAAACCTAGGAACCCGACTCAGGTATGGTGGTGATCCCTAATAATGGGCACAGCAGGTGGGCAGACCCAGGAACTTGGCACAGGGATCTCATTACAGATATTTCAGGATATATAAGAAACTGTTAAGTGGCTCAAATCTTCAGCATCACCAAAAACTGTTTTATCAGTTTCAGGTGGACTGACCCTTCAAAGTGGAAAAAACTCCCACTATGTTTGCTTTACTCCTCTCTTATACATTCTATGTGTTCATTGCTCTTTATTGTTTGGGTCTCCATAGTATGAGATGTAGTATCTTGTGTGCTACTGTATCTGCCATACTTTGTGTAGAAATAAGAAAACTTGATACATTGTAACAACAGGTAAATGTTTGTTTTTATAACCAACTTGGCTTTTGTAACAAAGAATTCACCAACAATGAGTCATCGGGTGACTTTTTCTCCTAATAACCCCGTATAAACCACATTTCATTTATCAGAGCAATCTAAAAAATACACAGAATTGAAAGGTTGGTACTTTTAGGATGAGTAAGATTTTACAGCCGGGTACAAAATACTAAGACATTCTGGACAGTGGCTGCCTGGAAAGTTTGTATCTTTTATTGTAAATGTAAGGTGATTGTAGAAAGTTCCTTTTTTTTTTTTTTCTTTTACTTTACATGTAAGTGGATATAAACCAAACCACTAAAATCCCATAGAACAGGGCTATTGAATTAAAATTCATGGAGATCCGGTCAGTAAAATTTTCTTCCAGCAGATGCCTGAATCTCATGCTTGTGCCACAACTTATATCCTTCACATCACAGCCCCCTTATTTATATCACAGTCTACTTCTTACATCAGTGTCCTCAGTCCCCCCTTCACGTCACAGTCCCCCACCCCCTTATGTCTCAATCTCTCCCTTTGTGTCATAGTTTCCCCCACCCTGTCACAGGCCCCCCCTTTAGGTCACAGTTCTGCCTTATGTCACAGTACCCCCCTTTATGGCAAAGCCCCCCCTTCATAGTAGTGTCCGTAGCCCCCCTCACTCCTCTTCATAGCAGTGTTTGTAGACCCCCTCATAGCAGTGTTCTTAGCCCCCTTCACCACTCTTCATAGCAATGTCCTTAGCCCCCTTCACCCCTTCATAGTAGTGTCTTTAGCCCCCTTCACCCTCCTTCATAGCAATGTCTGTAGCCCCCTTCACCCCTCTTCATAGCAATGTCCTTAGCCCCCTTTACCCCCCTTCATAGCAGTGTCCTTAACCCCCTTCACCCCACTTCATAGCAGTGTCCCTAGCCACCTTCAACCCCTTTTCAAAGCAGTGTCCTTAGCCCCCTTCACCCCTCTTCATAGCAATGTCCTTAGCCCCTTTACCCCCCCCCCCCCCTTCATAGCAGTGTCCTTAGCCCCCTTCATAGCATTGTCCTTAGTCCCCTTCACCCTCCTTAATAGCAATGTCTGTAGCCACCTTTACCCCTCTTCATAGCAGTGTCCTTAGCCCCCTTCACCCCCCTTCACAGCAGTGTCCTTAGCCCCCTTCACCCCTTCATAGTAGTGTCCTTAGCCCCCTTCACCCCTTCATAGTAGTGTCCTTAGCCCCCTTCACCCCCTTCACAATGTCCTTAGCCCCCTCCACCCCTCTTCATAGCAGTGTCCGTAGCCCCTTTACCCCTCTTCACAGCAATGTCTGTAGCCCCAGTCACTTCCTCTTCATAACAGTTTCCTCCCCCCTCTTTCCCTTTCACAGTGGTGTTTGCAGCCCATGCACAGTCCTACCTTACACAGGGCACGTCTGCACAAATGGCAGGGGCTACCGAACTTTTCCTGTTAATAGGCTGGTGATTGGTTGCTAGGACCACCCTGTGTCCTAGCAACCAATCACCCGCTTGCAGCTCCTGCCCTCTCAGCCTGCCGCCTCTCCTGTCCTCTGCAATGCTGCAAGGATGACAGTGCGTTACCACCAGAAAAAGAAAGAGAGGGTGCACCAGTGCATTATCCTTATACCCTTGTTTTTATTGATATAAAGTGGTAAGTATTACACTTACAAGATTACAATTAGGTACAAGCTCATCATATGGTCCAACAGCAATTAATCAGTCCATAGTATATCAACGTGTGAGGCAGGAGGTAGAGGTCCAAAAGGCTTTTTGTAATAAAAACTTCTTTGCCATTCTGAAGCTTCCCTCCAACCACTTTGCATATTATTTTATATATACTGTGATTCTGTACTTGCCAAATATGCTGCAGAAATCTCCCTCTACTAAGTCAGCCATTTTAACTGTGGGCAGCTGAAGCTGCTGCCTGTTCACTTCCTGAATTTACACAGACACACAGAGGCACACCTCCAGCTCTGCAGCTCTCATTGGCCCTCTTATGACTCATCCCCCCTCCCTTCCTGGCAAACTCTCACGAGAGTGAGAGAGAGAGCTGTGCATGATGTCATATGCTTAGGCTAATGACCAGACAAGAAACATGAAGTGGGCTGTATAAGGTATTTACTGGCAGAAAAAAAAAGTTTTACTATCCAACGTGAAAACAACAAGAGCAGAAGATTTAATAGATGGAAAGATGAAAAAAATGACTGAAGTTCCGCTTTAATGTCAATTTTAAATTAAGTGTTAAAGTGTCTGCGTTACAGAACTGCAACAGAGAAAAAAACAGGCTCCTGCCCTGCAAGATAGGTCTGTGCTGTGTGGCAGAGCTGTGTAAATCTCAGAGCTGGATGGACAGAAATGTAAATCCTTTAGCAGATAAACCAGCCCCCTATATGTATTTTCTCTGCGTATTTAGCAGTTTACGCTGCGTTTTTAACAGATTCCCGTGCTATCGTTGCCCCCCTCTGCAATGTTCAGGCTCTGACACCTGCAGGGAATTAGCAGACTTGGAATTGAGTTTTCTGGCATTTTTTTTTTTTTTTTTAACTATTCCCATGAGCCGGGTCTTAGTAATATGAATCTCGGCTTCACCCCACCCACCTGGAGCGTGGCCAGGCCATGTTCTATCCCCCCAGCTGTATGCAGCTGCACCATTAACCATCCACCTGTGCTGCTGACAATTCAGTCAAACCGAACGTTTCCATCGTTAGCGACGGGGGGCGGAGCTCTGCCAGCAGATTCTGTGCTTGTTTTGTAAAGTGTTACTTTGTATCCTGATGTGCAGCTTAGCCTGGCTGTGATTGGCTGTGGGAGGTTCTCTCCGCCTTGTGTACTAATAAGCAAGAAATAGCTCCACGTCTGTTATCGCCCAGGCCAGCATTGTTTACTGATGATGTCAGAAAGTCATAAAAATCCTGCAGTGTTTCCTGGGGTGTGTTCCATGGATGATTGATGGGTAGGGTTGAGTGGGGACAGGACGTCTTTTGTGTTCAAAGCCGGTCATGTGATGAAGAGTTCCATGCTGGAGTTATACAGCAGACACAGTTTGTGAATTAAAGGGGTTGTCCATCCATAAGTGCTATTTTAGTTATTGGTGGAGTCTGAAAGGCGGAATCTTTCTCTGAGTGCTTTTAAACTCTCTTGGAAACTTTAACAGTGAGATCGCCCAGCCATAATTCCCAAATCAGTTCCTCTGCCACCTTTGTGTGTTCCAGCATCTCATCTGGTATATTCTCAATAATATAAAATAAATACAAATCATACAGGGATGGTGGGGGTCCCTTATAATGGGCACAGCCGGTGTACAGACCCAGGAACTCAGCATGGGGATGGTGGGAACATAGCCAGTGTGCACACCAGGGAACTCAACTCAGGCATGGTGGGAACCCCTCATTATGGGCACAGCAGGTGTATGTAGACCTGGGAACTCAGCACATGGAGGTGGGAACCCCTCATAATGGACACAGCCGGTGTATGTAGACCCAGAAACTCAGCACAGGGAGGTGGGAACCCCCCATACACTTGGGAACTAAGCACAGAGATGGTGGGAACCCCTCATAATGGGCACAGCAGGTGTGTAGACCCAGGAACTCAACACCGGGATGCTGGGGACCCTTCATAATGGGCATAACTAGTGTGTACACCTGGGAACTCAACTCAAGGATAGTGGGAAGCCCTCATTATGGGCACATTAGGTGTATGTAGACCTGGGAACTCAGGACAGGGATTATAGGAATCCCTCATAATGGGCACAGCAGGTGTGTAGACCCAGGAATTCAGCACACGGATGATGGGAAGCCCTAATAATGGGCACAACCGGTGTGTACAGACCCAGGAACTCAGCACAGGGATTGTGGGAACCCTTCATAATGGGCACAGCAGATGTATGTACTGTAGATCTGGGAACTCACCACAGGGATAGTGAAAATCCCTCATAATGGGTACAGCAGATGTATATAGACCTGGGTACTCAGCACAGGGATGGTGGGAACTCCTCACAATGGGCACCACAGGTGTGTAGGCCCAGGAAATAGAAGAAATCATTACAGGGTTTAACTGTCCATCTGCCAAACATTTAAATATTATTTTTTTTTGGGGGGGGGGGGGGGGTGGTTTGATCATTTTAATGTATTTTTAAGTATTTATTGCAGGCATATAGAGCTGGCAATTTATACAGAGCTTTACATATCATATTCTTCCCAGTCCCTGCCCCCAAGAGCTTACAATCTAAGGTCCCTATCTCCCATACATACATATACTAGGACCAGTTTAGACAGGAGCCAGTTAACCTACCAGCATGTCTATGGGGTGTGAGAGGAAAGAGGAAACCAAAGTAGGTGGAGGAAACCCACTAAAGCACACAGAGAACATACAGACTCCATACAGATAGTGTCGTGGTCTGGATTTAAACCGAATACCCCAGTAAGGCAGGCTTACTAACCATTACACCTGCTGGGCTCCAGTACTAGCTAATGAACAGCTGCAAACATTAGATAAAACATTCCCATCATCAAGGATCCACAACTCTTAAGCTGGATACACACTATCCAATTTTCTGTAGATTTTTTCCTTCCGAAATCCAAAACCATATAATATGAGGTCAGACCTTAAGAGTTTCAATTTGTATGCAATCAGGGAGGCCCTTGCACTACATGGTTTTGGTAAATCTAAAGGAAATCAGACAACAAAAGTTGTGTAGTGTGTATGGGGTCTAAAAGAATCCCATAACAATATAAAAAATGGGAGATGTCATTTTTTTATTTATTGAAAGAGGCCGTCATCCTGGTCCTTCCCTCACCACTTGGTCATGTGCCTAATTGGACGTAATGACTCTTCACTGGCTCTAAGCTTCCTCCAGGTCTATGACTTTCTGAGCAGTAAAGCAAAATTCAGAATGGCTGCACCCATATATACAGTATATCGTTTACATTTCCTAAATGCACCATGCTCTGGTCCCACCATGTCTATATTAAAAGGTTCCCTACATAACCCCATGCTCCGATCTGGCCGCTCTGTTTTTAATCACAGATTCCCATTGAAGTGTATCTATATTCAAGAACAATATATTGCAGCTCATCAGTCCTTAGATGTAGTGGTTGCATTTGTTGTCCTTTTGCAGGCTTTTTTTTTTCCCTTTTGTTTTCTCCTGAACACTTCCTGTCCTATGGTGACCACGTTCACTGTACTGTGCCCATGGAGGACCAGCGCTGCCACCCTAGGACAGGACTGCAGAAAACCTTCCCCTCTTCTCTTCTCCATAACAGAATTGGAAATGTAGTGGACTGGTAGTTGATCGAGGCACCACGTCCCCATCACAGCATCACAAACAGTCCTTATATAGATATGGGATTGTTTAGGTGCCAGGTTAATATATAGAAACCGTAAACTATGTCATAATAAAAGAAGCTTTTATTGCTATAAGTCTTAAAAATCATGGAAAAAGGTCCAGACATTCATATGTACTAACTGCTCAGCAAACATTGAAACCTTTCCAGGCACATGAAATTTAACCTTTGCTGTATGTGACTGTAAATATATTGAAGTTATGGGAGTAGGGGGTATATAGGGTATGTATAGGAGGACTGAAATGAGAAATCGATATGTTGGTGAAGAAAAGCCTTTCTCAACTCAGGTTCCTTCAAAGGTTTGTGGGGAGTCCCTGGGAAATTAGCAATTTATGCTTCCAGGATAAGGAGCCACTAACACCAGATATCTTTTTTGCCATCTCATTATTCTTATTCCCTGACCACCAATGTAAAAGTGCATTCTTACCCCCTGATTACCAATGTAAGGGGCATTCTTACCCCCTGATTACCAATGTAAGGGGCATTCTTACCCCCTGATTACCAATGTAAGGGGCATTCTTACCCCCCGATTACCAATGTAAGGGGCATTCTTACCCCCCGATTACCAATGTAAGGGGCATTCTTACCCCCCGATTACCAATGTAAGGGGCATTCTTACCCCCTGATTACCAATGTAAGGACCATTTTTACCCCCTGATTACCAGTGTAAGGGGCATTCTTACGCTTTGATCACCAATGTAATGAGCATTCTTACTCCCTGATCACCAATGTAAGGGGCACTCTTACCCCCTTATCACCAGTGTAATGAACATTCTTAACCCCTGACCACCAATGTAAGGGGCAATTTTACCTCCTAGCTACCAATGTAAGAAAAATTCTTACCCCTTGATTAATACTGTAAGTAGCATTCTTCCCAGCGACCACCAATATAGGAACAGTTTCCCCATTGAACACTGGTGTAATTGGATCCTTCTCCCATTGACTACCAAGTTTAGGCGGTCCTTCTTGCACTAACTACTATTTTAAAGGGGTCTTCATCATTGACCAACAGCGCAAGAGGGCACTACACTGACCTCCAATGTAAAGGGGCACCTTCCACTAAGTACCAATACGGGGGAAGACTGCAATTTTCACTGTTTTTCCCATGTATTGTTATTATTAATATTTGTATTAATATCATTATTGGTAATACTTTATGTTATTAATGTCATTATTACTGGAAAAAATGTATCATATAGAGCAGCCCTGAGTGTCAAAAATGCTAATACTCATTTATTTATTTTTTCTATATTTACAACTTTCTGTTCACACAAATTTACCGTGATGATTAGAAGGGGTTCCCCGAGATTCCAAAGTTTTTTAAGGGTTCCTCCATGTTAACCATTTGCCAGCCTTAGGCCATTTAGCTGCATGGTTAATATTTGGGGTCTAATATAGACCTCTGATTTATCCATAAAGAGTACGTGTTACCTGACTATGCTAATAAATACCTGCTAGCAATAAAGTAAAATAAAAAAACTTTCCTACAGGGCCTGTAAACAGTGACTTAGTCACACATGCAATAATTCTAAAGCCATAATTCATGGTCATCTCTTAATGAAAAGCCTGTAAATGTTTTTAAAGTGTGACCTATGAAAATGTTTAGGTACTGTTTAGGTACTGTCGTGTTTTTGGTAATTTCTTGGGCACTCACAATTTTGAGTCATGACATGTTCAGTATCTGTTTACTCGACACAACCCATTCTTTTTTATTTTACCAACAAAATAAGTATTATATTATGTTTGTGTATCGTAAAAATATGCCTTTGATAAACAGTTGCACAAATATTACATACAAAATTGCAACTGACACTATTTTATTCTTCAGGGCCTCTGCTTTCAGAAAATAAATAATTGTTTGGGGGTTCTAAGTCATTTTCTAAAAATGCTGATTTTAACAAGTATTTAAAAAAATAAAAATAAACAGTGCCCTGAATGCAAAGTGGTTAAAAAGTTTGAGAAAGGCTGGTATACAAATTGCATGGAACTTAAAGACTTCCGACAGTAAAAGCATCTTTTATTAATGAGCATAGCAGGTTAACATATATCTATATATTAACTTGGCACCTAAAATGTCCCATGTATCAAAAAGGACTTTTTGTGATTCTTCATAGTATAGGGGATTGGTGTTGTGTTGTCCACAGAAATAACTGGGAACAATGTAACTGATAACAGTCAGCACAGGCAGTGACAGTCATCAGGTCACTAGATTTCTATCTGGATCAACATGTTGTTTTTTTTGTTTTTTTTTTACCTATTGAACAGATATAACAAAATGTTTTTAATAGTATTTTTAACAGACCCAATAGGAGCAAATAAGAGAAATGTATTATTAGGCCTTACGTACACTCTGAACTCTGGTCCCACCCCTCCGCTTATGGTGACAGGTTCCCTTTAAATCAAAGTGGGCCTGCTGGCGCTGGCATGGACTGCATCCTGTGACATGGCCCTTGGTGCCATTCTTATAATTTAGCTTCACCTCTGTGCACACAAAGCTCTACACTCTACTCTCCTCGTTGTTTACCTTGGAGGGTGACTAGAAAATAAACTGTGTACAGAGCGTCGGCCAAAATTCCCTGCACAACGTTCCTGTTAAGGATTTTTAGAAATTAAATAAATGATTCTCTGCAGTCAGGAAGAAAAAAATCAGTTTAAAGGGAACCTTTAGAGATGTACTGTCTTACTTTCCCTAGACATGTGATCAGCTAAGATTGTATATGTGTAGGTAATAATGTAGTTAGAGCTAAAGTGTTAATAAAAGTGAAGCTATGCTTTCTGGTTGGTGGGGAGCTAAATATAGAGTGTCGTGGTGGTAATCTAAATATAGAGTGTGGTGGTGGTGAGCTAAATATGGAGTGTGGTGGTGGTGAGCTAAATATAGAGGGTGGTGAGCTAAATATGGAGTGTAGTGGTGGTGAGCTAAATATGGAGTGTGGTGGTGGTGAGCTAAATATGGAGTGTGGTGGTGGTGAGCTAAATATAGAGGGTGGTGGTGGTGAGTTAAATATAGAGGGTGGTGGTGGTGAGTTAAATATAGAGGGTGGTGGCGGTGAGCTAAATATAGAGGGTGGTGGTGGTGAGTTAAATATAGAGGGTGGTGGTGGTGAGTTAAATATAGAGGGTGGTGGCGGTGAGCTAAATATAGAGGGTGGTGGCGGTGAGCTAAATATAGAGGGTGGTGGCGGTGAGCTAAATATAGAGGGTGGTGGTGCTGAGCTAAATATGGAGTGTGGTGGTGGTGAGCTAAATATAGAGGGTGGTGAGCTAAATATGGAGTGTAGTGGTGGTGAGCTAAATATGGAGTGTGGTGGTGGTGAGCTAAATATGGAGTGTGGTGGTGGTGAGCTAAATATAGAGGGTGGTGGTGGTGAGTTAAATATAGAGGGTGGTGGTGGTGAGTTAAATATAGAGGGTGGTGGTGGTGAGTTAAATATAGAGGGTGGTGGCGGTGAGCTAAATATAGAGGGTGGTGGCGGTGAGCTAAATATAGAGTGTGGTGGCGGTGAGCTAAATATAGAGGGTGGTGGCGGTGAGCTAAATATAGAGTGTGGTGGTGGTGAGCTAAATATAGAGGGTGGTGGTGCTGAGTTAAATATAGAGGGTGGTGGTGGTGAACTAAATATAGAGGGTGGTGGTGCTGAGTTAAATATAGAGGGTGGTGGTGGTGAACTAAATATAGAGGGTGGTGGTGGTGAGCTAAATATAGAGTGTGGTGGTGGTGGTGAACTAAGGTTGTTTTAATTTTCCTGAAACTTTGGGAGATTTCGGCAAAATGTATTGAAGTCAATTGAAATGGTGAAATTAGTACTTTTTTTTTAGTGTGGTGGTGGGGTTTTAGGAGATAGTTGACTTTGAATGTCCCCCGAGGGTTACCTTTCGGCTCTCTTGGACCTGTTTTTGTACCAAAAAACGCCCCCTCATTAGCCTGTATTGAAGTCAATTGGAAAGGTAAATGAAATTAAGATTTTTTTTTGGGGGTGTGGTGGTGGGGAGAGGGGGGGGGGGGGTAGGATGTAGTTGAATATGAAGTAAAAAGGAATAAAGGTAAAAATAAAGTGAAAAAGTAAAATGTTACCGTGACAGTGTACAATTAACAATCAAAAAAGAAAAAAAGCACAACAAACACTAATGCCGCATACACACGAGCGGACTTTACGGCAGACTTTGCCCGGCGGACTTTTCGACAGACTTTATGACGGACTTTCCGAATGAACGGACTTGCCTACACACGATCCACCAAAGTCCGTCGAATTCGTACGTGATGACGTACGACCGGACTAAAACAAGGAAGTTTATAGCCAGTAGCCAATAGCTGCCCTAGCGTGGCTTTTTGTCCGTCGAACTGGCATACAGACGAGCGGACTTTTCGACCGGACTCGAGTTTGACGGATAGATTTAAAACATGTTTCAAATCTAAGTCCGTCCAACTTTTGAGCAAACAAAGTCCGCTGGAGCCCACACATGATCGAATTGTCAGACGAAATCCCGTCTGCCGGGCAAAGTCTGCCGTAAAGTCCGACCATGTGTACGCGGCATAAGGCTCACACTTGTGCAACTTGTCATGCAACTTTGGACAAGTCGTTCCCCGTGTTTTCCAATGATCACCATTCATATATGTGCGACATAAAGTTGCAGCAACTTCAAAAAAGTTCATGCACAACTTTGCGCAACTTTGGAGTGGTACAAGTGTGAATGGAGCCAAAATAAACTAAACTACCCTAACGACACCTTTCAAAAAAATACACCCTCTAAATTAAGTAGTAGAACTTTTTTATTCCAAACAAATTTTCCTTAAGCAGCTCAGTGAGTGATATTGATTGACAGTACACAAATAATGATCAAAAACACACAAAAGACAAAAAAAGCAAAACAAATACTAGATGAAATATACTACCCTAAATATGCCCTTCAAAAAATATAACCTTTAAACAAAGTGGAAACCTAATTGTAATGTTGAATTAGACAATTTGTGTCTGTTCTTTCATATGCTGAAAAGCTATATGCTGACCAAAACTATATGAGCTCCCATTCCAAAACCATGGCCATTAAAATGATATTAAAGGTTCGGCTTTTTTTTTTTTTTTTTTTTTTTTATATGTTATAATTACCTGCTCTGTGCAATGGTTTTGCACAGAGCAGCTCGAATCTTCTTCCTCTGGAGGTCCTCCACTGGTGCTCCTGGTTCCTCCCCTTTGACCAGTGCCCCCCAATAGGAAGCCTCTTGCTATAGGGTCACTGGTGCGTGCTGGCTCCCGAGCCCTGCTTTATGCGTCCATAAAGACCCTTTCACACAGCTGTCTGATCTGGTCAGCCTGTCAGTTTTTTAGGCAGACCTGATCGGACCCTCCAATCTCTTCTATGGAGCGGCGGATGTCAGCCCCCCTTCCCATCCGATTCTATCCGCCAAAAACAGGCAGATGGTGGTCCTTTTTCAGTTTCCATCCGATTTCCCCATAGAGGAGAGCACTTGAGCAGGCATATGACAGGTCCAGAGCGGGCGTGGACTTGTCCGCCTGCTCAGTGGGGATCAGCAGAGTGATCCCCCCCCACTGAGCAAGCATATTCTGTTAAGCGGAGGTGCCTGTGTGAAAGAAGCCTAATACCGTCGCTCGGCCCCACCCCGATCTCTCCTCATTGGCTCACTGGCTGTCTCAGCCAATGGGGAGAGGGAGTCCTGGGACAGCATTGCTGGATCAAGCGGGGGCTCCGGTGAGTATTAGGGGGGCTGTGGGGTGGGGGGGAGCAGCATACAGAAGGTTTTTTTAGCTTCATGCATAGACTTCAGCCTCTACAACCACTTTAATACGGAGATGCCCCTCACTGTAGCTAGAACATCCTCCACTCTTCTAGGAAGGCTTTTCACAAGATTTTGGAGGGTGTCTGTGGGAATTTGTTCCCATTTGTGAGGTCAGGTACTGATGTTGAATGAGAAGACCTGGCTCACATTGGGCATTCCAGTTCCTCCCAAAGGTGTTCAATAGGGTCAAGGTTGCTTCTGCCACCTAAGTTCTTTCCCACCAAGCTGCCCTTATGGAGTTGGCTTTGTACACAAGGGTATTGTCTTTGGTGGAACTAAAAAGAACCTTCCACAAACTGTTACCACAAGGCTGGAAGAACACAAGTGTCTAAAATGTCTTTGTATTCTGTAGAATTAACACTACACTTCACTGGAAGCACCTGAACTCAAAGTGGTTCTAAAGGCTCAAGGTTTTTTACCTTAATACATTCTATGCATTAAGATAACCCCCCCCCCCACCCCCAAAGCTTCGTCCTTATATTTCCCTGAGCCCCATCTCCATCCAGCTGTGTGCATGAGAGCAGCGGCTCTCCTAGGTTTCTCTCTCCTCATTGGCTCACGCAGAAGCCATTGGCTCCTTCTGCTGTCAATCACAGCCAGCGTGCCAATGAGGAGAGAGTGGGGGGAGCTGAGCCACGCTCTTTGTGCAATTGGACACACAGAGCGTGGCTCAGGAACGAGCTTGCTCCAGTGCCCCCATAGTTAGAAGCTTGCTATTGGGGGCACTCGTCAGGGGGGAGGAGCCAGGACCGCCAGCAGGAGACCCAAATTACTTTAAGAATTGAAAGTAATTTAAAGAATTACTTTAAGGCCCGGTTCACTCTGATGCGGTGTGGGAACCGCAGCGATTCCTGTGCGGTTCCCACACCGCATCAGAATCACAGGCAGTTCACACTGTGCTCTGCGAACCTCGGGGGGTGTCAATATAAAGTTAATGACGCCCCCAAATCAGTTCGCAGAATGCAGTGCAAACTGTGGAATCGGCTCGCATGGGTCTGAACACCCATACGATCAGATTCCATTGCGGACAAAAAAAAAAAAAAAAGGTCCGGCACATTTTTGGTGTGGATCCAGTGCAAATTTAGCCATGCATAACGTATGGCTCAAATCGCACCGCACTGAATTCGAATGTCATTTGTACAGGAATGCGGTGCGATTCCTATACAAAAGACATGCGATGCGGCAGACCGCATCAGTGTGATCCCTAAAGGGATACAACGTTTTTTTTTTTAAACAGCAAACGTGTCATACTTACCTGCTCTGTGTAATGGTTTTGCACAGAGCAGCTCCGATCCTCCTCTTCTCGGGTCCCTCACTGGTGCTCCTGGCCCCTCCCCCCTGCTGAGTGCCCCCAGTGCAACCCGCTTGCTGTGGGGGCATTCGTTCGGTCTCGCTGTGTGTCCGTAAGACACAGACACAGGGGCCCCATCCCCGCGCTCCCTCTTCACTGGTTGTGATTGACAGCAGCAGAAGCCAATGGCATTGAGGCATTGGTGCGTTGAGGCAGGTTGTGTTTGGAAGCCGCCAATTTAAAATTACTAAAATAATGCATCTCAATGCACAAAAAAAATAGGCACTGCTGCATTTATTTTGCCGTGCAGCACCACCTCGTGCATTGTGGGCGAATCCTTACACCCCCCTTCACACTTGGCAATTTGGAATTGCATGCAGAAGTGCCATGATTTCTACTCGGAAATTCCAACTTACGCGGCAATTACTGCAAAACAAGTGACGCACATTTGGGTGCCATTCACTCTAAATAGCACTCCAAACGCGGTACGATTTTTCTGCGGGACAAAATTGTGCTGCAACTGGGGCAAAACGGGCGTTTAAAAAAATTTGCATGAAGCCCAAAAAGCAGCAGGAGTATTTTTTGGGCACCAATTGCGCATAGGTCAGTCCATTGAAGAGATGTGGAATTGCGTGAAAATTGACCACATGAAGTTGCGCTATACGAAGTGCGAATGGGGCCTTAAATATTATATGGCAAACAGGCTGCCAAATCACTGCTGATCTACTGATAGAAAACGAAAGTTAAAATATTTATTACAGAAATATTTAGCTAAATATTTAATATAGAATTTTGAGGATGAATTACTCCCACAGTACAGGCAGCTACAGAGGTCAGTGAGGAAATCTTTTAAAACTGAACTCCGGCCTTCCTTTCAGTCTTGCATAGTTGTACCCGCTCCTCTCCTGTAATGAAATAGCTTGTTCTGATTTCACTGCACACTGTGAGCTTCTCATGAGTGAGTCCTCACTGGAGGACGTCCAGCATCATCTAGGTCAGGAATATGCAATTAGGGGACCTCCAGCTGTTGAAAAACAAGTGTTGAAAAGTCCCATCATGCCTCTGCCTCTGGGTGTCATGCTTGTAGCTATCGGAGTCTTGCTATGCCTCATGGGACTTGTAGTTCTGCAACAGCTGGAGGTCCGCTAATTGCATATCCCTGATCTAGGTCTTTTCTTCCTCAGCCTGACTGTTCCTGCCCCACCCCTACTTTCATTCATTGTATTTCAGCGCTTTCAATTATGGAGGCTCAGCATCACATGTGGGCATCGCTTAGCCCTCATTCGCCTTGAATGGGGCTTTTTTAAGCGTGCTTCTTCATCTGAAATTGCACAATTTCAAAGTCGCATGTCAGTGCGACTTCAGGTGCGACTTGGATGACATCTGTGTGGCTTCATGCACAGATGTCTATCCAAGTTGGACCTGAAATTGCCAAAAAGTAGTGCAGGAACTACTTTTTCGAATCAATCAAAGTCGGCGTCACACCTATTTGAACAGTGCTATTGCCGACAATAGGGTGCGACTTGTCATGCGGTTTGACCTGTCAAATCGCATGACAAGTTGCTCAGATGTGAACGAGAGCTGAGAGTGGCTTGTGTGCAAATTTAGATTTTTGCATAACCCCTCCCAAAAGCGAGCCCCTTGCTTGCAGGGCTTTTGAGAGGCAGTACTAAGGCAGGGTGCTGTGATGTTTTCAGGGAGATATGTACTAGACATGTGCAATTAGTTTAGTTCTGAATTCAGTTTTTTGTTTCATGAATTTCGCCAAATTTGTTAATTCGGAAATATCTGACTTTTCAAATTTCCAAATTTTTCCGAATATTCGGAAAATCTGGAAAGTCTAAATTCAGAAATAAGAACGAAAATCCGAAAATAAGAACAAAAAATCTGAAATAATTTGGCTGTTAGTGAACGTAACGAATACAAATTTATCCGAAGTTACAAATGATCCGAAATAACGAATGCCGTATCTAAACAAATGGAATGGAACGAATTAATAATAATAAATAACAATAATAATAATAACAACTTTTTTTAATAATTATTATTTATTATTAATTTGTTCCGTTCCATTTGTTTAGATGTGGCATTCGTTATTTCGGATAATTCATAACTTTGGATAAATTTGTATTCATTACATTCACCCTGTACACACGATCGGACATTGATCGGACATTCCGACGACAAAATCCGTCAAATTTTTTTTGACGTATTTTGGGCCAAGCTTGTCTTACACAGTCGCACAAAGTTGTCGGAAAATCCGATCATTCTGAACGCGGTGACGTAAAACACGTACGTCGGGACTATAAACGGGGCAGTAGCCAATAGCTTTCGTCTCTTAATTTATTCTGAGCATGCGTGGCACTTCGTGCGTCGGATTTGTGTACACACGATCGGAATTTAAACGTTCGGATTTTGTTGTCGGAAAATTTTAGATCCAGCGCTCAAACTTTGTTTGTCGGAAATTCCGACTGAAAAAAAGTCCGATGGAGCCCACACACGATCATAATTTCCGACAACACAATCCGATTCCTCCGTCGGAAAATCCGACCGTGTGTACAGGGCATAACAGCCAAATTTGAAAGGAAATACCAATACTATAATATAATTGTTATTATTAGTTAGTTATTATTTGGAATTTTCGGATGTTCTTTCTTACTTTTGGATTTTCGAATTTATGAATTTTCGAATTTACGAACTTCCGAATTTTCGAATTTACGAACTTCCGAATTTTCGAATTTATGAATTCTGAATTTTCAAATTTACGAAAAAAACTAAAAAACAAATGAAACGAAAACGAACACATTTTTTTGGCAGTGCACATGTCTACTATGTACAGCACTCTAATGACCCCCTCCCACCAGCCATGATCTGCCTGCATTGCATATAAAAGCAAAGAGACCCAGTAATGATGTCACTAGGTCTAAAATAAGGAATGTAATGAAAAAAAGAGGAACAAGGGAAGGCAAAATATAAACTTCAGTTGTAGAGCACTTGTGAAGAATAAGCTGAATTCAATTTGGTTCTACTTCAAAAGCTGAGAAAAAAATAAAAGTAGGGAAAAAAAAGTGTTTTTTTTATTTAAAAAAAAAATGTTATCAAATGAAAAAAATTGGTTTTGATTTAAGTTTTTATTCTTTTGGTGGGGGGGGTTCTCCTCCTGAGTTCTGCTGCATTACCCCTCATTATAAACTGATAAAAGGAAGGGACAGAGCAGCGCCACCCATTGGTCTGTATTTCATGAAAATTGGGAATTGGGTATGGGAAGAGTTTTTTTGGCACCGCCGTGTCTTTTGGCTGGAGCCCATAGCAGACATAGGTGGAGTTTTGTTTGGCTTGGCAGGAAGAGCAGCAGAAGACTCAGTATAGATAGTCATTACTCAGTGTTTTCATACTGACGAGAAGGATGCGGGGGGTGGGGGGGGGGCGGCTTGGGGTGACGCAGGGCGCTTTGTGCGTTGGGGAGACGAGCTTTGGCGGTGGAGCCTCTGCTGTTTCTTTCCCTCTCGCCAGATATTTTGGACACCGTTTGACTGGCTGGGAGTCGTTGGCATCCCCGACATCCTGCAGCTCCTCGCACCAAACTTCCGGGAACATCAGCCGTCGCCTGCACACCGCAAATAGACACCAATCAGGAAATGCATTCACTTCCAAAAAATGTCTGTTTGCACATGTCGTGCCTGCGGGCCTCCATTGTCCTCCCGGCTGTTTTCACTACCATTCAGCTGGAGAGACGCACATACGGGGAAGGCTGGTGGGGTGCTGGATCTACTCATATCACCCGGCTGACAGTAAACATAGCGCCCCCTCTCTGCAGCTACACACACAGATCAGGCTCATATAAGGGAACTAGTTCCCTGACCTCCTTCTGGAAAATGCTAGTTGCCTGGCTGCCATGCAGGGCCGTCTTAATAGCATCATGGGAACCTGGGCAAAGTAATGTACTGGGCCCCTACCAGCCTGCCCCAATTTACACACCTACTCTCAAAAATGTAAGTATGAATAGTTGATAGAATTAAACATATATTTATTAGTACTTTCAATAAAATCAATTTTAAACAATATAAAAAGCATTCCATAAAACCAAAGACTTATCAACACAAAGGGCACAGTACAGGGGAGGCAGAAGGACACAGTACAGGGAGGTCAGGAGGGCACAATACTGCAATCAGGAGGGCACAGTACAGGGAGGTCAGGAGGGCACAATACTGTGATCAGGAGGGCACAGTACAGGGAGGTCAGGAGGGCACAATACAGTGATCAGGAGGGCACAGTACAGGGAGGTCAGGAGGGCACAATACAGTGATCAGGAGGGCACAGTACAGGGAGGTCAGGAGGGCACTATACTGTGACCAGGAGGGCACAATACTGCGATCAGGAGGGCACAATACTGTGATCAGGAGGGCACAGTACAGGGAGGTCAGGAGGGCACAATACTGTAACCAGGAGGGCACAGTACAGGGGGGTCAGGAGAGCACAATATTACGATCAAGAGGGCACAGTACAGGGAGGTCAGGAGGGCACAATACGGTAATCAGGAGGGCACAGTACAGGGAGGACAGGAGGGCACTATACTGTGACCAGGAGGGCACAATACTGCGATCAGGAGGGCACAGTACAGGGAGGTCAGGAGGGCACAATATTGCGAACCAGAGGGCACAGTACAGGGAGGACACTATACTGTGACCAGGAGGGCACAATATTGCGATCAGGAGGGCATAGTACAGGAAGGTCAGGAGGGCACAATACTGTGACCAGGTGGGCACAGTACAGGGAGGTCAGGAGGGCACAGTACAGGGAGGCCAGGAGGGCACAATACTGCAATCAGGGCACAGTACAGGGAGATCAGGAGGGCACAATACTGCGACAGGAGGGCACAGTACAGGGAGGTCAGGAGGGCACAATACTGCTATCAGGAGGACACAATACTGTGACCAGGAGGGCACAGTACAGGGAGGTCAGGAGGGCACAGTACAGGGAGGACAGGAGGGCACTATACTGTGACCAGGAGGGCACAATAATGCGATCAGGAAGGCAGAGTACAGGGAGGTCAGGAGGGCACAATACTGTGATCATGAGGGCACAGTACAGGGAGGTCAGGAGGGCACAATACTGCGAGCAGGAGGGCACAATACTGCGATCAGGAGGGCACAGTACAGGGAGGTCAGGAGGGCACAATATTGCAAACAGGAGGGCACAGTACAGGGAGGTCAGGAGGGCACAATATTGTGATCAGGAGGGCACAGTACAGGTTCAAGGACACTGCTCAGGACACGGCCCTCCCGGGACAGCTTAGTAAAAAGAGTGACTGGCCCAGCAAATCCGGAACAGTTGGCAAGTAGGATGTAATGCAAGACAATCATGGCACACCCATGCACCTGGGGCCCCTGGGCAGTGCCCATGCATTAAGACAGCCCTGCTGCCATGCATAACCCCACTTTTCACTGACCTGGTAAGGATACGAAGGACAGAAATGTTGAGATAAAGCTCAGAAGTCCTTACAACCCAAGGAGGTCAGTGGGATAGCGAGGCAGAAGAATACAAATATGGCAGTTTCTGACACTTTCCTGTTATTGGAGTTTTTGTTCTGCGTACAGGGGGAACCCCTTCTTCTTTTCTCATTGTATACAGATAAACCAAAAATGCAGCTCACTAGTCTCTGGTGGGGTGGCTGCATTGTTTTTTTTTATCTGATCATCCTGCAAAAAACACACGTCTTGCCCCTGGATGGCTACATCACTCCTCCACTGTATCTATGGCGGGAGCCATGGTTGTCACCCTAGCCTGCTCTACTGATATGGATTACAGACATGTCCGTATCTCTTTATTTTCATTACATGGGGGGGCAGAGCAATTGGTAAATTATAGGAGATAGCTAGGAAGGAAGATATTCTTCGGTGAAGTGACAATGACACTGCATTTTTGTCAGGATCAACAGGCATTTCCTGTATTTGATGAAAATGTTCCTTGCTTAAAAAAAAAAGAAAACGAATGCAGCCACCATATCTACAGACTGTAAGCTGTAATATATAACATTTTTGTTCTTGGGTTTAGTCATTCTTTAAGTCATTCTTTAGGTGTGTGTCATAGAGGTGGGTCGTATTCTGTGTTGCCAAATATGTGTCGCTGTTTGGTATCAGTAGCATACTCAGTTGCTTGGTCCTAGCACTGTGACCGCGCTGTCGCCAACACGTCCTGGACACAGAATAATATTTGGAAGCGATAGCCTGTGAAACACCTTTTATCTCACACTATTGTTTTTGGGCCCCACTAGGGGAAGAAACATTGTTTGAGTATCAACATGCATATCAGGGGTAGGAGAATTTATTTTGGGTTGTTTTTTTGTGTGTTTTTTTTTGGTATTGGGTCAAAAAGTTTTGATTATTTTATTTTTGGACTTTTGGGCAGTTTTTCTGGCATATTCCAAAGTTGCAGAGCTGGGTTCAAGCATTAGGGTTTGTTTTTCCTTTGTCATTTAGACGTTCTATAGAGAAGCAGATCACAGGATCTGCAGTCACAAGAGATCTACATGTTTGTTCAGGATGAGATGACAGGTTACAAATTATGATTTGGCCTGCGGGGTGAACATGACAGATCTACGCTGTGCTGAGCCCAATATTGTAGCCTGTGAGCTCGTTTTTGTAAGTGTCCCCAATTGGAGCCGCGGGATTGGTTCAGTGCTGTCACTGTGTTGGCCCTTCCAGGGTCCGGGCTAACGGGGAGCGTTCTCTGCGAAGACTCATTCCCATTCATGTGTTAAGATACATTTAAAGTTTATTTAAGCCAACTTTAGTGAAACCTCTACTGCCCCTCCATGCATTTTTGATACAAAAATCTCTGTACTGTATACCTTTTTCAGCGATCTTCTTGTTGGCCACATGATGTGGAGGATCCTCCTCCTGTTCTGTCTTTTTCCAGGTGTGGACGGTCCATCTCATGTAATGAGCACAGTCCAGGCCAATGATGGTTTGATTTTGCTTTTCACCATGTGATGCAGCAACTGTATGTCTGGAAGAGATTGTGGCATGGCACCAGATGGGGTGCAGTTGGCATAGTCCCAAATGTGGTGGAGTTTGCATAGCCCCAAATTGGGTGCAGTTGGTATAGCATCAAATGAAGTGCAGTTGGTATGGCCGCAAGGTGCAGTTTGCATAGCCCTAAATGGGGTGCAGTTTGCATAGCCCTAAATGGGGTGCAGTTGGCAAAGACCCAAATGGGGTGCAGTTGGCATAGCCCCAAATGGGGTCCAGTTGGCATAGCCCCAAATGGGGTCCAGTTGTCTTAAACTCAAATGGGATTCATTTGGCTTAGATCCAAATTGGGTTCAGTTGGCATAGTCCCAAATGTGGTGTAGTTGCCAAATGGGGTGCAGCTAGTATAGCCTTAAATGGGATGCAGTTGGTATAGGTTTCATGGTGCAGTTCCCATGGCCCTAAATAGGGTGCAGTTCCCATGGCCCTAAATAGGGTGCAGTTGGCATAGCCCCAAATGGGGTGTAGTTGGCTTAGCCCCAAATGAGGTGCAGTTGGTTTAGCCCCAATTATTATTATTATTATTATTATTATACAGGATTTTTATAGCGCCAACAGTTTACGCAGCGCTTTACAATATAAAAGAGAGACAATACAGTTATAATACAATAAGATACAGGAGGATTAAGAGGGCCCTGCTCAGAAGAGCTTACAATCTAATATGCGCTGATGGAAGTGGTAGGAGATTACTTGGAGACGTGATACGCTTTCCTGAAGAGATGAGTTTTCAGGGATCGCCTGAAGGTAGCAAGAGTAGGGGATAGCCAGACTAGTGGAGGTAGCGAGTTCCAGAGGATGGGAGAGGCTCTGTGGAGACGAGCATGGGAGGAGGAGACAAGAGAGCTTGGAAGTAGGAGGGTCTTGAGAAGAGCGGAGAGGACGATTTGGGTGATATTTGGAGACAAGATCGGTGACGTAGCTCGGGGCAGAGTTGTGAATGGCTTTGTATGTTGTGGTTAGTATTTTGAATTTAATTTGCTGGGTGATTGGGAGCCAGTGTGGGGATTGGAGGAGAGGGTTGGCAGACACTGAGCGGTTGGGGTTCAGTAGGCTTAGCCCCAAATAGGGTGCAGTTGGCATGGCCCCAAATGGGTTGCATTTGGCAAGTGGCACTGCCCACCAACTGCAACATGCTGTATAAAATTTGTTGCACAACAGAAATGTAGACAAATGCGGCCGCTGGCCATGCATCAGTCAGGGCGGCAGTAGAACTTCAGATCAACCTCCTGTTTTTACTACCTATGCACCACACATTAGGCACTGTTCATGCTACTTCGTTGTGGGAATTCACATGTTCCCATTCGTGTTACCACGTGTGGCCTCCTGCTACTTATAAGGCTGCAGTGTGCTGCAATTCATTCTGACTTCTGAATGGCACGCCATTGAACCTCGCCGACAGGTGAGCTGCACTAATTTGGTTTGTAGTGCGGTGCCCTGTCAAAAAATGTGCAGATCCGATTTCTGGACCACTGAGGTGCAAGCCAGCCCATCCATTTCCAATGGGCTGCCTAACACAGCGAACATAAAAGTGTGGCAAATTGTGCATGGTTTAGTGCACTGAACCTCGGCGGTTGGGTGTGAACTTAGCCCTGGGGTGAACAATGAATGCTACATCCTAAATGAATGGGCAGCACGCAGAATAATGCACATTAAAGTGCATACAGCGGTGCCCCTCAACGGAACGTGTGATGGTGGTGTAATATATTGTTTTTGTCTGTGCGTAATCTTTGTATTAAAGAAAAACAAAACATAAACCATCCTGTATGGAAAATCCAGTTGAATTGAACACATCAAATTTTGCTACATTGTATCAAACTATTTTCATTTTATGATCAATGCCTTGTATGGTCATCATTTTATAAAACTCAGAACGCAGAGATCTCACCAATAGAGTTCCCAAGAGAGATAGAAGAGACTATTGGGGGGGTTCACCTCTCCAGAATCATCCAGACTTGGACATTTTGGTTTTGAGTGGATTTTAAAATAAATACAACTTCCCTTGGAGATGAGAAGGGTTAATTGCCCATCTCTGGGTTGTGAGTGTATTATCTGTTGGCAGATACAGGACTATAGGAATCCTCTGTAAATACCGGGGCGTATTATCAGGGGAGCAATTAGATGTAAAATGGTGGTGGAGCCTGCGGTCACCATAATGAGCCAAGTCTTTGGGGAATGGTGACATTTCACAACAGATGCTGGGAGCCCCAATCACTTGGATCTCACTTGTGTCTTATCTAGTCGGTGAGTGGGGAATGAGCAATCGGTGGCTGGTGGGGCATGCTGGGTCTTATAGTTCCTTAGGGACGTTAGTGAAGTTACTATATAAAAAGCACACAGTGATATGTTAGAAGCAATACCAGATGTCATACAACTAGTCCATTTGTCTAAAAGACATGGCTTTTCCTTAGACTTTTTTGGCAGTGACAGGCTTCTGCACATCCTTTGTCCTTCTTCCTAATCTATCCGTTTTCAACCAGGGTTGTGTCTGACCCTAGGGTTCCCTTAGACATTGCTGGGGCTTCCCTCCCACCAGTATAGGCGGTATTCTTCCCACCGATCACTAATGTAAGGAGCATTCTTCCCACCGATCACTAATGTAAGGAGCATTCTTCCCACTGATCACCAATGTAAGGAGCATTCTTCCCACCGATCACTAATGTAAGGAGCATTCTTCCCACTGATCACTAATGTAAGGAGCATTCTTCCCACCGATCACTAATGTAAGGAGCATTCTTCCCACTGATCACTAATGTAAGGAGCATTCTTCCCACTGATCACTAATGTAAGGAGCATTCTTCCCACCGATCACTAATGTAAGGAGCATTCTTCCCACTGATCACTAATGTAAGGATCATTCTTCCCACTGATCACCAATGTAAGGAACATTCTTCCCACTGATCACCAATGTAAGGAGCATTCTTCCCACTGATCACCAATGTAAGGAACATTCTTCCCACTGATCACCAATGTAAGGAACATTCTTCCCACTGATCACCAATGTAAGGAACATTCTTCCCACTGATCAATAATGTAAGGAACATTCTTCCCACCGATCACCAATGTAAGGAACATTCTTCCCAGTGATCATCAATGTAAAGAGAATTCTTCCCCCTGATCACCAATGTAAGGAGTATTCTTCCCACTGATCACCAATGTAAGGAACATTCTTCCCACTGATCACCAATGTAAGGAGTATTCTTCCCACTGATCACCAATGTAAGGAACATTCTTCCTACTGATCACCAATGTAAGGAGCATTCTTCCCACTGATCACCGATGTAAGGACCATTCTTCCCACTGATCACCAATGTAAGGGCATTCTTCCCACTGATCACCAATGTAAGGAACATTTTTCCCACTGATCACCAATGTAAGGAATATTCTTCCCACTGATCACCAATCATATATTTTCTCAATTTATGATCTCAACATCTTGGGAGGTGTGAGAAGAGCCTGCTGTTTTCTAAATGTAGTTTCTCCAAGAGCACATACCAGGGGTGGGTCTCAGCGCCCATCTGTTTGAGTTGTTTGAGGCATTCAAAAAGCATGTACCATATGCTTGAATTGCCGTCTATGAGCCACTGGACCCACACCAAAGAAATAAAAAATATATAACCAAGCTATTTTATTTGACGCAACGCATATTTGTCAATCAGGGCCATCGAAAAGAAGTGCTTTTTGCTGCATTGATGTGAAAAGGGCCCTAAGGGTTCAGTGAGATTCAGCTGTGACTTTCCCCCTTTCCAAACAATATCCAAGAACGCAGACGTTTTTTGATTGACCTTTTTTAAGTTTTTTTACCATAGGCCCCATTCACATCTCAGGGTTTCCAATCACGTAGAAAACCACACAGAAAATGCTTGCTGTGCCACATGTTTTGGAAATTCAGTGAAAACGTGCATGTCGCTTGCGTTGCCATTAAATGTTAATGGCAACCCAAGCATGAGCAGCGTGCATGTGTTTGCCGCATGTTTTGTCATGCGACAAACGCTGCGAAAGCACCAAAAGCATGGTAAAAAGAAGTGCCAAGCTCCGCTCCAAAAGAAGTACAGGAGCTTCTTTGGAGGGTGTTTGGCACAGGTGGGGCAGCCCATTCAAGCCAATAGTCTGCCATATGCGCATTAACGCATTAAAACGCGTGCGCAAAAAAATGCGACTTTCTGTTATGTGCAGATGTGAATAGAGCATTAGTAAATTTAGGTTGTCAATTTAGTAATATTGTATCATTTGATTACACTGTATGATTTGGCAATATTGCATTCTTTTTATTTATGTGTGTGACCCTTGGCTACTTTGTTATTTCCTACTTGCTCCCGATGGCTTGGATTCAGCACTTACCTATGCAAGTAATATTTTCTTGCGCTTGTGGCCACGATTTTAGCACATATATCACAGGCTGCTGGGCTAAGAGCAGGGACTTTCCCTAACCGCACTGCAAGCCTTTGATCTCCTTCCTTTGGAGGTAACATCAAAAGGACGGCTGCGAAAGACAGCCAGCGCTATGAAGTTCAACGCTCCACTTAATAGCTTGACGGAGCCTCGGCTGCAATGCTGAAGCTGCAGTAAACAGACATTTTCATTGCCAGCAAAATACGCTGTTGCAGTTTTTTTTTTTCTTGCGTCTATTTCTCCCCCTCCTCGTTTGTCGCTGTTTGTAGTGATCTCAAATATTTCACCAGGTTTCCGACATAACTGCTCCTTTATTTATTTATATGGAGGATATTCGTTTGGGTTTCAGCTAAATATTTTTAAGGGATGTTAATGACGATATTGGTTTAGCGCTTAATAAATGATATCCTTGTGGGATTTCCCCCCCCCCCCTCCAATACTCTGATCAAGAAAAAAATATATATATAAAATGTTTCCTCAAGACAGAAGAGAGAAAAAAATGAAGTTAAATAAAATCATATTATGAGGGAACTGTCCATACATGCATACATGGGAGAAGAAACAAAAAATAAAAACCACACTAAGCTCAACCTCAATGTGCAAAAATGTATATTATATTCCTAGATATTAAAAAGAGAAAAAAATAGAGAAAAATAAAAGAAAAAGAGAAAAAAAGGAGAGAAAAGTACTAGTCTCCCCAATACTCTTCAATCCCCTGATGATTGATGGTGTATATACAGTACATAGGAGACATAGCAAAGTAGTCTGACACATGTAACAATTAAAGTAAAAAACTTTGTTAATCACATAATCTAGAAAATACAAAACCCACAATCCAACTCAGGCTGGGTTCACACCATTGCGCATTGGACGAGATCCCCGCATCCAATTCACAATAGCAGGAGATTTTGACCGGCTCTCTATGAAGTCGGTTCACATATCTCCGCAGTGGCTACGGTGCGTTTTGCAGAAAAACACTTTGCGTCTTTTGGTCCATTTCAGGTGCGAATTCAGCCCAAAATTTGGGCTGAAATCGGACCTTAAATGGTGAACCAGGACGCACCGGACCCCCTTCTGTGAGCTGCATGCGGCTCATATGTGAACCCAGCCTAAAAGAAAATCAAATCATAATTTTGCATTAATGAATAATTTTGAATTAATTTTGTATTAATGAATTATCATAATTTTGTATTAATGAATCATTAGAAACTCAACCATGGCAGCTGCGGGAAAATTGTGTAAACACCCTCCCCAAAAAAAGAGGGGGAAAATAAGAACAAAAAAAGAAGAAGGAGAAAAAAATAGAGAAAAAAAAAAGAGAGAAAAAGAGGAGAAAAAAGAGAAGAAAATACTAATCTCCCCAATACTGTTCAATGCCCTGATGATGGTCACACAACCAACCACACACTTGAGCACTGGTCTTGCGGTCCTTGGTTTAGGAGTGATACACAATTTTCTGCTGTGATAAAACACCTTACAACCACAGGCTTGAGCACTAATCAAATCAAATCTTAATTGGCCAATTATTAAAAACCCAACCATGGCAGCTGCAGAAAAATTATTAACAGTATATAAGAGGCCAACAGTATATAAGAGACATAGCAAAGTAGTCTGACACATGTAACAATTAAAGTAAAAAAAACTTTATTAAACACATAATCTAGAAAATACAAAACCCACAATCCAACTCAGGCTGGGTTCACACCCAGCCTGAGTTGGCCAACAGTATATAATAATAATATAATATAATATATTATAATAATAATTGGCCAATTATTATAAACCCAACCACGGCAGCTGCAGAAAAATTGTGTAAGAGACAGCTTTTCGATAGGAACTGGGTCCGGCAGAGTTCCGGTGTTAAGATTTGAAGCATATTCCAAATCTAAAGTCCGTCAGATTTTCGACAGAAACAGTCAGCTGCAGGTCCGATGGAGCCCACACACGGTCGGATTGTCCACCGGATTCGGTCTGTCAGACCAGTCCGGTGGAAAAGTCCGCCCGTGTGTACACGGCATAACTGGTGCAATACCAGCCCATTAATACAATGTATGCTAACACTTGAAAAACGCATGTTAACGCACATATGTTAATGCAATGCACCAGGACACCAAGGTCTGGCTGAGTCCCATCCAGATAAAGCACCTTGCTTGGCTCCGCACTGCCTGAATTCCGCTCCTCCAAGCCTACTCAACAGAGACTGCTTGAGTTATATTCCAGGGTTTGGTCACACGACCACCACCGATGAAGATGATGAATTCCTGAGAAGGGTTCTTTTTCACCTGACTCTTATGCTTTCCTTACCTGGACGTGAGAATGATTACTAGATTTTATTTCTAGAACTCCATAGAAATAGAAATAAAGTCAGTTAGCCTAGGGTCACACTATTGCAGGTGGTTGCCAGTGCGGGAATTGCACCCGCAACCACGGATTAGCGGGTGTTGGCTTTTTTATGTGATCATATGATGAATCAATAATACTAGTTGAATCTCCAATGCATTTTTGGAGGCACAAATCACTCCCTCATCATCAGGGCTTATATTGCTGTCTAAGTGACTTTGGAGTTATTAAATACATCACTGTTTAATGAATGTATCCTGGAAATTCTGCATCTTTGAGTCCTTGAACAATATTCAATACAATATTAATTTTGTATTAATAAACTTTTGTATTATTTTTTATATATTTGTATACAAATTTGAAAATACTTTTGCTTTACCGTACCGAGATAGTCCAATTGCCACACTTCTTTGGGTAGGCTTGGTTGAGGACGAAGCTCCCGTTCCCTGTATTTCTAAGTTTCTGGATGATGGTACAATTCTCTACATATTTTTTATTATCATTATTGTTCATAGAGGCTACCCCTATCTCAATATTAATTTTAATAAGGGGGCCCCAGATCCTATGTGAATGAGTATGGGGTACATCGTACCCATTCACGGGGGGGGGGGGGACACAGTAGACAGGTTTTTAAAGTGATTTATTAGGCAGCTCCAGGGGTCTTCTTCCGACTTCTTCCTTCTGCCGGGCTCCTCCGCTATCTTCTGCTTTTTTGCTAGCAGAGGAGCCCGGTCTTCTGAGACTTCTTCTTCGCTCTTCTCTTCCTGAGATGTTGACACGACGCTCCCTCTCGCTGTAATGCCGTGAGCGAGGTCCGCAACCAATTCTATAGGCATGGGGCATGGCCACCGAGTGATGTGCCCCGGTGACCCCGCCACCTTATGACGTCACAGTCCCGGGGCATGATGGCTAACTGATGGCTTGTCTGGCTAACTTTCGAGATTTTTGGAATATCTGAAATGCATTGGAAGTCCATGCAACTTTATTAATTCTTCATATGATCACATAAAAGAGTCAACACGTTTCAGGGGGGCTCAAAACACTCCCTTTTCATCAGGACTTGAATATTGCTGTCTCAGTGGATTTGGATACATTTCACACATCGCTGTTAAATGAATGTATTCTGGTAATTCTGCATCGTTGATTCCTTTAACCACATGCAATATTTAGTCCCTGATGAAGGAGGAGTGCTTTGAGCCCCCAAAATGCATCTTAGGTCCTAGCAGCTTTATTAATTCATCACCTGTCAACATGTTTCAGGGACTCAAAACACTCCCCTTTCATCAGGGATTGAATACTACATGTGGTTACAGGAATCAAAGATACAGAATTACCAGAATACATTTATTTAACAGCGATATGTGAAATAAATCCAAAGCCACTGAGACAGCAATATTTAAGCCCTGATGAAGAGAGAGTGTTTTGAGGCCCCCGAAACGTGTTGACTCTTTTGTGTGATCATGTGATGAATTAATAAAGCTGCATGGACAAAAAGTGTTGGAAATCCAAGCAGCTTTGTTAATTAATCACATGATCACATAAAAGAGTCAACATGTTTAGGGGTCTCAAAACCCTCTCCCTTCATCAGGGATTGAATATTGCCTGTGGTTAAAGGAATCAAAGATACAGAATTACCAGAATACATTCATTTAACAGTGATGCGTGAAATATATCCAAAGTCACTGAGACAGAAATATTTAAGTCCTGATGAGGAGGGGAGGGTTAAATCACTGAGACAGCAATATTTAAGCCCTGTTGAGGAGGGGGTGGGGGGGGTTGAGCCCCCGAAACGCGTTGGTTGTGTTATGAGATCAAATAATGAATCATTAAAGCTACTTGGCCTTTTTCACTATTGAGTCTTATGCTCCTATTGTGTTTTTCATTTTGATTTGGTACCCACTGAAGGTGAGCCTTGTTTTATGTACGCAGCCTCACCAAAGTCGAACAGTTTTCTTTGTTTTACTGAACGGATACGTTTTGAAGTCTCTTGGATATGACACCTTATCACCATGCTGCATTTTTTTTTTTGGGTCAGCGGCGCTCACCGTCCGTGCACGCGCACACACATCCAGTACACGAACCCCCCCCCCCTCACACCCCCACATCAGAGATTCAGGAAACAGACCAGATATTGAAAGATCTCGCCTGAGCTTTGACGGTTGGGCGGCCCCCCTGTTTGAAGTGCTGAATCCTATTAGATGTTCTGTAAGCAGCCGTGTTCACGTAAATGCTACCAAACTGAAGATCGATATTCATGCAATAAAGTAATTTGTAATTATGTGTTTTCTGGGATATCTGTCGGAGGGGGGGGGGATGGTGTGTGGAGGGGCGGTTGAGGGGGGGGGAGGCCTCAGATCCCAGACCGGACCAAAGCATGTATAAATATCTGCCAGTTCTGCTCTTGAATCTTGTTACACACAGAAACATCAAACGTGTGAACATGAAAACCCAGGCTGAACCTCGGGGAACGGCGGTAGAGCGGGCGCCGTAGTCCGGCCTCGTCTCTTCATCTTATTAAGTAAATTATCTGTCTTCTCCACGCGGCTTGACATCCCGCGTTCTGCCCGCTATTTATTAAGTAAATTATCTGTCTTCTCCACGCGGCTTGACATCCCGCGTTCTGCCCGCTATTTATTGTTTTGACGCGGACAGCGAAAGGAGCAGAAGTCAAATCTGCGGCCAATCAGAAGACTCGGGCGACTGAGAGGTGTTACAAAGAAACTTTGTTTCCTCTGAGATAAACCTAATCTAGTGATACTGGGTCCAGTGATGCTAGGTCTAGTGATACCAGGGTCCAGTGATACCAGGGTCCAGTGATACCAGGGGACAGTGATACCGGGGTCCAGTGATAACAGGGGTCCAGTGATACCAGGGGTCCAGTGATACCAGGTCCAGTGATACCGGGGGACAGTGATACCGGGGTCCAGTGATACCGGGGTCCAGTGATACCAGGTCCAGTGATACCAGGGAACAGTGATACCGGGGTCCAGTGATACCAGGTCCAGTGATACCGGGGTCCAGTGATACCAGGGGACAGTGATACCAGGGTCCAGTGATACCAGGGGACAGTGATACCGGGGTCCAGCGATACCAGGTCCAGTGATACCAGGGGACAGTGATACCGGGTCCAGTGATGCTAGGTCTAGTGATACCAGGTCCAGTGATACCGTGTCTAGTGATACCAGGGTCCAGTGATACCGGGGTCCAGTGATACCAGGGTCCAGTGATACCGGGGTCCAGTGATACCGGGGTCCAGTGATACCGGGGTCCAGTGATACCAGGTCCAGTGATAGCGAGGTCCAGTGATACCAGGTTTAGTGATACCAGGTCCAGTGATATCGGGTCTAAAGATCCCAGGTCCGGTGATACCAGGAGACAGTCATACAAGGTTCAGTGATGCCGGGTCCAGTAACACCGGGGTCCAGTAAAACTGGGGTCCAGTGATACCGGGTCTAGTGATACCAGGTCCAGTGATATCTGGTCCAGGGATACCGGGTCTAGTGATACCAGGTCCAGTGATATCTGGTCCAGGGATACCAGGTCTAGTGATACCAGGTCTAGTGATACCGGGTCTAGTGATACCGGGTCTAGTGATACCGGGTCTAGTGATACCGGGTCTATTGATACCGGGTCTATTGATACCGGGTCTAGTGTTACCGGATCTAGTGATACCAGGTCTAGTGATCCCAGGTGTAGTGATCCAGAGTCCAGTGATACCCGGTCTAGTAATAACAGGTCCAGTGATACCGGGTCTAGTGATACCAGGTGTAGTGATCCAGAGTCCAGTGATACCCGGTCCAGTGATACCGAGTCCAGTGATACCGAGTCTAGTGATACTGGGTCTAGTGATACTGGGTCTAGTGATACTGGGTCTAGTGATACTGGGTCTAGTGATAGCTGGTCTAGTGATAGCTGGTCTAGTGATAGCTGGTCTAGTGATAGCTGGTCTAGTGATACCGGGTCTAGTGATACCAGGTCTAGTGATCCCAGGTGTAGTGATCCAGAGTCCAGTGATACCCGGTCTAGTAATAACAGGTTCAGTGATACCGAGTCTAGTGATCCCAGGTCCAGTGATACCAGATCTAGTGATATCAGGTCCAGTGATACCGGGTCTAACGGTGCCTTCCTCGTGGCACAGCAATATAAGCAGGAACGTTTAGACTGAGCAGTGGTGTTGCCATTAAGTGGTTGTTAACCTCTGACATGAAATATGACCAAGGCATATCGCCCTATAGTGTGTACTTGTCTCAATCCAGAGCACTAAGTGTCATTTCTGTCTGCTGCCTCCTTCTTCTGCTATCTGCATGAGTCACTTCTGACAAGTTTTCCTGACACCAAGAGAAAAATGGCGTAGGGAGCTCCAGCACATGGCCTGTGATTGACAGCCTCAGCTCTGTTCCTGTGTGCTGCATGGAAGGGGGTGTGTCCTTTCTATCCAATTAGTTCTCAGAGCTCTCCTCACTTAGCTCTGCAGAGTGTAACTTCAGCTCCCTACTTTCTGACAGCTCAGACAAGCTGCATACATTTTGGAATTTGAATGGATGTAGAGAAGAGAAGACTGCAGATAAACCAGTACAACTTATGTAGGAAGATTTGTTTCATCTCTGTGTATCACCTGAGGCCAGTCACTTCACTGGGTATACAGTATGTAAGGGTTTACATCCACTTTAAAATGCTTCTAAAGTCTGAAGGTTTTTTACCTTTGTGCATTCTACAATGTATCCGGAAAGTATTCGCAGCGCTTTACTTTTTCCACATTTTGTTATGTTACAGCCTTATTCCAAAACAGATTCAATTCATTATTTTCCTCTAAATTCTACAAACAATATCCCATAATGACAATATGAAAAAAGTTTGTTTAAAATCTTTGCAAATTTATAAAAAAAAAAACAAATTAAAAAAAATCCCATGTACATAAGTATTCGCAGCCTTTGCCATGACACTCAGAATTGAGCTCAGGTGTATCCTGTTTCCTCTGATCATCCTTGAGATGTTTCTACAACTTGATTGGAGTCCACCTGTGATAAATTCAGTTGATTGAACATGATTTGGAAAGGCACAAACCTGTCTGTATAAAGTCCCACAGTTAACAGTGCATGTCAGAGCACAAACCAAGCCATGAAGTCCAAGGAATTGTCTGTAGACCTCCGAGACAGGATTGTGTTGAGGCACAGATCTGGGGAAGGGTACAGAAAATTTCTGCAGCATTGAAGGTCCCAATGAGCACAGTGGCCTCCATCATCTGTAAATGGAAGAAGTTTGGAACCACCAGGACTTTTTCTAGAGCGGACCGCCCGGCCAAACTGAGCAATCGGGGGAAAAGAGCCTTAGTCAGGGAGGTAACCAAGAACCCGATGGTCACTCTGACAGAGATCCAGCGTTCTCTGTGGAGAGAGGAGAACCTTCCAGAAGAACAACCATCTCTGCAGCACTCCACCAATCAGGCCTTTATGGTAGAGTGACCAGACAGAAGCCACTCCTCAGCAAAAGGCACATGACAGCCTGTCTGGAGTTTACAAAAAGGCACCTGAAGGACTCTCAGACCATGAGAAACAACATTCTCTGGTCTGATGAAACAAAGATTGAACTCTTTGGCCTGAATGACAAGCATCATGTCTGGAGGAAACCAGGCACCGCTCATCACCTGGCCAGTACCATCCCTACAGTGAAGCATGGTGGTGGCAACATCATGCTGTGGGGATGTTTTTCAGTGGCAGGAACTGGGAGACTAGTCAGGATCGAGGGAAAGATGAATGCAGCAATGTACAGAGACATCCTTGAAGAAAACCTGTTCCAGAGCGCTCTGGACCTCAGACTGGGGCAAAGGTTCATCTTTCAACAGGACAACGACCCTAAGCACCCAGCCAAGATAACAAAGGAGTGGCTATGGGACAACTCTGTGAATGTAATTGAGTGGCCCAGCCAGAGCCCAGAGTTGAACCCGATTGAACATCTCCTGGAGAGATCTGAAAATGGCTGTGCACCGACACTCCCCATCCAATCTGATGGAGCTTAGGAGGTCCTGTAAAAAAGAATGGGAGAAACTGCCCAAAAATAGGTGCGCCAAGCTTGTAACATCATACTCAAAAAGACTGGAGGCTGTTGGTGCCAAAGATTTGCAAAGATTTTAAGCAAACTCCTTTCACATTGTCATTATGGGGTATTGTTTGTAGAATTTTGAGGAAAATAATAAATTGAATCCATTTTGGAATAAGGCTGTAACATAAAATGTGGAAAAAGTGAAGCGCTGTGAATACTTTCCGGATGCACTGTATGCGCAGCTGTGCAGCCCCCCCCCCCAACTCCCCCTAATGCTTACCTGAGATCCTTTGGTCCAGCGATGTTCACGATAGCCACAGCTGTATGGGGACTCCCTGAGACCGCAATCACAGGCAATAAGGAGAGAGCGGGGGGTGGAGCGGAGCCATGCCTCCATGTGTCTCCACGCATAGAGCAGCGGCTCGGGAGTGAGCAAGCAGTGGTGCCCCGAGCGACTTTCTCTGGGGGGCAATGCTCGAGGGGGAGGAGCCAGGAGCACCAGCTGGGAACCTGAAAAGATGAGGATCCGGGCTGCTCTGTGTATAACCACTGCACAGAGCAGGTAAGTATAACATGTTTGTAATTTAGAAAACAAAAACAAAGCTTTAGTATCGCTTTAAGTTGGAGCTACAGACATCTTCAACGGGTCAGATCATGCCTGTCCAACTGTCCTCCGTGTGGGCCAAGCTTAAATCTAATCTCCAAGCAAGGTAATGCCCACTTGCAGTTTTGGGACAAGACCATCTAGAGCCCAGGGCGAACATGCCAAATCTCCCCTTCCCCCCAGATGTATGATCATTATGTGTCAACAAAAATCTCCCCGCAAAAACACTGAGCACTAATCTGCACACTTACCACCTAAACATAAATACCACCCCCCCCCCCCCCAAAAAAAAAAAATCACCCCTCCTAGCACAAATTCTCTACCCCTAAAATTTCCCCTGTTAGTACACACCCCTCCACTTCAAATCCCCTCTTGCAGCACAAATTCTCTCCAAATCCCCCATCCAAGTACAAATTTTCCTGCCCCCATCCCCCCTCCCAACCAGTGGTGGCTGGTCCACAAGGGGCGCAGGCCCCCCTAGCCTGCACAATCCGCCCCCCGGCCTGCACAATCCGCCCCCCTAGTCTGCACAATCCGCCCCCCTAGTCTGCACAATCCACCCCCCCTAGCCTGCATAATCCGCCCCCCGGCCTGCACAATCCGCCCCCCTAGTCTGCACAATCCGCCCCCCCTAGTCTGCACAATCCGCCCCCCTAGCCTGCACAATCCGCCCTCCTAGCCTGCACAATCCGCCCCCCTAGCCTGCACAATCCGCCCCCCTAGTCTGCACAATCCGCCCCCCTAGCCTGCACAATCCGCCCCCCTAGCCTGCACAATCCGCCCCCCTAGTCTGCACAATCCGCCCCCCTAGCCTGCACAATCCGCCCCCCTAGTCTGCACAATCCGCCCCCCTAGTCTGCACAATCCGCCCCCCTAGTCTGCACAATCCGCCCCCCTAGTCTGCACAATCCGCCCCCCCAGCCTGCACAATCCCCCCCCCTAGCCTGCACAATCCGCCCCCCTAGCCTGCACAATCCGCCCCCCTAGTCTTCACAATCCACCCCCCCTAGCCTGCACAATCCGCCCCCCTAGTCTGCACAATCCGCCCCCCTAGCCTGCACAATCCGCCCCCCTAGCCTGCACAATCCGCCCCCCTAGTCTGCACAATCCGCCCCCCTAGCCTGCACAATCCGCCCCCCGGCCTGCACAATCCGCCCCCCGGCCTGCACAATCCGCCCCCCTAGTCTGCACAATCCGCCCCCCTAGTCTGCACAATCCGCCCCCCTAGCCTGCACAATCCACCCCCCCTAGTCTGCACAATCCGCCCCCCTAGCCTGCACAATCCACCCCCCCTAGCCTGCACAATCCTCCCCCCTAGTCTGCACAATCCGCCCCCCTAGTCTGCACAATTCGCCCCCCTAGCCTGCACAATCCGCCCCCCTAGCCTGCACAATCCGCCCCCCTAGTCTGCACAATCCGCCCCCCTAGTCTGCACAATCCGCCCCCCTAGTCTGCACAATCCGACCCCCTAGTCTGCATAATCAAACATCATGTGTGTGCTGTGCACCGTCACCCTCTCACAAGCACGTCACCAGAGCCCGAGGCCCCAATTGACCTGTTTCATGTTGTCCTGCTCCGCGACCCGAACCCTCCCACCCTGCGATACCATCGAATCAACACTCACCATTAGGGATGAGCTCCGGCGTGTTCGCATGGCGCACGTGCCGAGCCCGCCAGGAAGTCGGCACGGCGCAGCGCTAATCACAAGCAGTGAGACATTTCCCGATGTGCGGCTGCAGAGATCGGGAAATGTCTCCCTGCCTGTGATTAGCGCTGCGCCGTGCCGACTTCCTGGTGGGCTCGGCACGTGCGCCATGCGAACACGCCGGAGCTCATCCTTACTCACCATCGGCTTCCTGCGCCGGCCAATCAGGACAGGAGGCTGAAGAGCGGGTCAACACAGAAGCCACGGCACCAAGCACCAGGGGAGCCGTGACCTGCTGGAGGGCTCCGCCTGTAGCGTGAGCCGAGCCCCCCCCCCCCCCAAATCCTCCAGCACCGGCCGACACTGCTCCCAACACAATTCTTACCCCGTGCCGCCCCTTTAAATTTCCTCTTCCAACACAAATCCCCTCAATCACCTTGTGGCGCCTTCACCTCACATGGCACTACAGTGCCCAGGGCAGCCGCTCCTCCTGCCCTCCCCCTGTCCCGACCCTACCCACATGTGGTACTGAGCCTCCATGATTGAAATAAAGAAAATGCTTTGAGTAAAAATGGAAAAAGGGGCAGGCCAAAGACAGTCTGGGGAGAAAAGAGCTAAATGATGCTGGATGTCCTCCAGCCAGAAAATAAGGCTTTCTCTGACTTGCTGCAGCTTCTAATGCACATTATGAGAAGCTCACAGTGTGCAGTGAAATCCGAGCACGTCATTTCAATACAGGAGAGGAGCCGGTATAACTGTGCAAGACTGAACACCTACATGATGGCATTAATTTTTCGATCTGCCTTCTTTTCAGTTTCAAGGTTGGCGTTCACATTCAGGTTCTGCTCACTGCTTGTCAGGTTGATTGTGGTGGGCAGTCAATTAATGTGTTAACTAGTAGCTAATAAAGCTCTTTTTTTCCTGATAGTGAAGGTTTATGGGTTGTAGGAAGTCATTTATCTTGTATTTCACAAGGACAGCTGGTGATGGTAAAAGCAGCTATGAATTGCCTCTAAAACACTTAAGGACGTGTGCAAACACTTACCATGCCCTCCCTTCTCCCAAATCACTAAAATAACAAAGTACTACATGGGCTGCAGCCAGGACTTTGGTAAATTCAGTTTCAGACTCCGACTTCTGTTCAGAAGAAATTGCCAACATTCCTTATGGACGGGGAGCTTCTGCAGGAAGGTCAGTGCAGGGCTTGTCAATCTTTTTTCTGCACAGATAAGTCATCAGTCGAGTGTAAGCAAGAGAAGGAAAATTCCCTCCAGTACTGGCCATACACTGCAAGAGTTGGGCTGGGTTCACACATATGCGGCCGCCGTTTCAGTGCGGCGGTCCAATGCAGTTCTGTTAACTGGTTCAGGTGTAAATTTTAACCTGAAATCACAACTAAACCAGATCCAAAAGTACACAGGACCCTTTTTAAAACTGCACCCTGACCGCCTCACACATGTTAACCGGCTCCATAGGCGTGCGCAAGGGGGTGTGCCAGGTGTGCCTGGGCACACCCTAATTACTCTGTGTGGTGCCGACTACCCCTTACTGCCCCCAGGCTTCCCCGCATGTTGCCCCCCCCCCCCCCCCCCTTGCAGTGCTGCTGGCTTCCCTCCTCTTCTCTCCTCTCCCCTCGGCTGCTGCGGGGGATGTTTCAGGATGGAGAGCAGAAGAAAGGGCTGGTCAATATGTCATTTACGGGACCCTTATTTTCTAAATGAACACAGTGAACGCACTCACTCACTGTGTTCAATCACAACTGAAGCATAGTAAACTGTGTTTACTATGCTTCAGTTTGTGAATGAACAGGAAGCCACTCAGCACAGAGCACTTCCCATTCATTCATTACCCTATGCATCTGAGGCCTGCAGAGAAAGACATGTGTGTTTGAGCTTTGGGGTGCACACCCTAATGCAATAGGCTGCGCACACCTATGACCGGCTCCATTGAAAGCCACTCGATTCACGCGTTATGCGGTTAAAACGCATCCAATTCGCATATATACTATATTGCCAAAAGTATTGGGAGGCCCGAGGGCTTTCACACTGGAGCGGTGCGCTTGCAGGACGGTAAAAAAAAGTCCTGCAAGCAGCATCATTGCAGCTTGCCGCCGCTGAACTGCCGGTAAAGCACCGCTGGTTTTAACCCTTTTTCAGCCACTAGCAGGGGGTTAAAAGCGCCCCGCTAGTGGCCAAATAGCGCCGCTAAAACTACCACCGAAGCCCCCAACGCCCTAGTGTGAAAGCAGCCTATGAAATACTTACCATAGAACAAAGCCCTTTCTAGTGGCGCCCGCACACCGCTGAGACAGCTGACATCTTTCCCCGGTGTTTCTTGGGCTCCAGCGATGTGAGTGGCCAGAGCCAAGATAATGTCAGTCCCGCGCATGCGCGTGGGAGCTGCCATTTCCAACACAGACTTTGAAGGTCTGGGACTGTAAGCTGGACCTTCAGAGTACATGCACTGATGATGTCATTGGCTGCATGCACTCTGAATATCTTCTAAACTGTGCAAGTTTAGGAGATATTCACAGTATTTACAAGCCTTATTATAGGCTTACCTGTAGGTACAAGTGATGTAACAGAGTTTTCAACCATCCAAGTCTTAGTCCATAGGGTTCAATATTGAGTTGGCCCACCCTTTGCAGCTGTAACAGCTTCAACTCTTCTGGGAAGGCTGTCCACAAGGTTTAGGAGTGTGTCTATGGGAATGTTTGACCATTCTTCCAGAGGTGCATTGTGAAGTCAGGCACCGTTGGACGTGAAGGCCTGGCTCACAGTCTCTGCTCTAATTCACCCCAAAAGTGTTCTATGGGGTTGAGGTGCAGGCCAGTCAAGTTCCTCCACCCCAAGCTCACTTATCCATGTCTTGCTTTGTGCACTGGTGCGCAGTCATGTTGGAACAGGAAGGGGTCATCCCCAGAAATTTGCCAAAATGTTGGGCGCATGAAATTGTCCAAAATGTCTTGTAATGCTGACGCCTTAAGAGTTCCCTTCACTGGAACTAAGGGGCCAAGCCCAACCCCTGAAAAACAACCCCACACCATAATCCCCTCTCCACCAAATGATTTGGACCAGTGCACAAAGCAAGGTCCATAAAGACATGGATGAGCGAGTTTGGGGTGGAGGAACTTGACTGGCCTGCACAGAGTCCTGACCTCAACCCGATAGAACACCTTTGGGATGAATTAGAGTGGAGACTGCGAGCCAGGCCTTCTCGTTGACATCGGTGCCTGACCTCACAAATGGGCTTCTGGAAGAATGGTCAAATGTTCCCATAGACACTCCTAAACCTTGTGGACGGCCTTCCCAGAAGTGTTGAAGCTATAACAGCTTCAACGGGTGGGCCAACTCAACATCGAACCTTACAGATTAAGACTGGAATGCCATTAAAGTTCATGTGCGTGTAAAGACAGGCGTCCCAATACTTTTAGCAATATAGTGTATGTGATCTGAGCCTCAATCATTTCCCCATCCGCATGGATGGAGGAATCTTCACTGCCACCTATTGTATTTAACAGCCACCGCACCCCTGGCTGTCTGAATACCCGAACAGTGACTGCATCTGATTGGCTGCAATCACTGGCTGAGAATTTTCAGCCAGCGCAGCCAATTTTTTAAATCAACTCTATGGTGCTGACAGGGTCACCCACAGCTCAAATTTTGGCCACTTCAGTAGGAATCGGATGAAATTTGAGCTGTCCAAAGGCAGCTTTAAGGAAGAACTATTATTAAAATGTATTTCACTGTTCACTAGCTATGAAGTTGGATTGGGCGACCACCTCTCCCCTTGTGGCCGTCTGACAACTAAGCTAGGAAGGAGACAGCTGCTTTATAACGGCCGCTTGTCTTGGGTTCTGGGCACTTTCCTGAAACAAATGAAGGCAAGAAGAATGCAGAGGGAGAGGACAGGCCCCATGGGACAATGAGTATGTAGAATTTTGTCCCACGTTTCTAGGTGCTTCCTAGCCCTAGCTATGAGGTCAGACTTTCTCCTCTCCTCTCCCCATCTGACAACAAAAGCTAGGAAGGAGACAGCCACTTTATTACAGCCCCTTGTCTCGGGTTCTGGACACTTTCTAAAACCAAGTGAAGGCAAGAAAAATGCAGAGGGAGAGGGGACACACCCCATGGAACAATGAACATGCAGCACTTTGTCCTATGTTTCTAGGTGAGCTAGGAAGGAGACAGCTGGTTCATAACACCTTCCCAAGATGAGTGACGGCAAGAGGAAGGCAGAGAGGGCTTGTCAGCCTCCCATTCTTCTGCATTCCTCTTGCCACTGCTCAGGAACCTGCAACAAGCTACCAATAGAAAGTTATTGTGTCTTTGCTGCTTATGTTGTTGGACAGTGCCGGGGTGAGGTGGGGCGCTCAGTCAGACCCCATAACAATTCATATACTTTATCCCATGGGGAACAGAACAATTAAAAAATAATAATGATGCTTCTTCTTCATGTTGGTCATAAACCAGTAGAATTTCATTTTAAAAAAATTAGCTTTTTTCCGGTTTGATTTTTTTGAAAGGTAGTGGGATCAAATCACTGATTTTGTTTTTTGGCCGTAGTGACAAAGGAAATTCGAACTTTGAATGTGGTTTCCAGTTAGGGAAAAATCAATCCTAGAATTGAGAAAAATTGGCATGGCAATTGAACACAATTTTAAGGGTTTTCTTTCCAAATTTGTCAAGTCCATAAAGGTATTATTGGATTTTTTTACATTTTTGTGTGAAAATTTGAATGAAATTCTGCTGGTGCATAGTCAGCTTTATGCCGTGTAGACACGGGCGGACTTTTCAACCGGACTGGTCCGCCGGGACGAATCCATTGGAAAATCCGACCGCGTGTGGGCTTCATCAGACCTTCAGCGGACTTTTTCGGTCGAAAATCAGACGGACTTTAGATTTGGAACATGTTTCAAATCTTCCCGACGGACTTTAGTCCGGTCGAAAAATCCGCTTGTCTATATGCTAGTCCGACGGGAGAAAACCGGCGCTAGGGCATCTATTGGCTACTGGCTATCAACTTCCTTATTTTAGTCCGGTGTACGTCATCACGTACGAATCCGTCGTACTTTGGTGTGATCGTGTGTAGGCAAGTCCGTTTGTTCGAAAGTCCGTCGGAAGTCCGTCAGAAAGACCGTCGGACCTTTGTTGCCGAAAAGTCCGCCCGTGTGTACACGGCATTAAGTCTGCTAGACGACTTTTCATGTAGTGATTATTAACATGGCAGAAAACGGACAGAAAGTCCGACAATAGATTTTTCTGTTGCGTAGTTTTACTCAAAATTTGCCCAAAATTTTCAAACATAAACGACAGCTGTCAAACATCTATTACCGAGCCGGTGTGAACAGCAGCTGGATGAATGTTTACCGGGGACATGATCTTTCTGCAATCATGGATACAAAGTGGAAATAATCCTAACGGGCAGATGAGCGTATGTATGCGATACGAGAGGGTAGCTTAGTTACCGCATTTTATTGCACATGCCACCCTTTCCGTCCTTTTCCACCTGCCATGGGTATGTGGCCTCCATCTCGGTATGTTGTACCGGCTTTGTTTGCTGTCGCCTAGCAGCGGCACAGGGGTACGTCGTTCACGGTCGGCTTCCTTTCCACCTCTCACGTTCCGTATTACAAGTTCCAGTGACCCGGTAAGAATTTGAGATTCCGGCAGTGCTGATTGAGGAGGTGGAATATTGCCAGTAGGACTCCTCAGATTCCTAATTCTCCCTGATGGCCGTCTTCTCACCTACAGCACAGTCGCTTGAACACGCCGATTGGTTTTCCTGCTACTTCCTCCATATCCAAAACTAAACATACAAACTTTCAGCACGCCCTTGCCCCTCGCTGCGTAATATTTTCCTAGGACAATTTATTGGTATGACGCGGTGGTTGTTCTGTATATGTCTTCTTTTCATTTGCAGATCAGAATGTTAAAGGAAAAGATTCTGGCTCAGACATTTCTGGGAGTTTTGTCTCTTCTCTTAATAAAACATAGCAATAGACACACGTACACAATAGTAATAGCAATTCGAGGTTTACCGAATGGAAAGTTTGGTGCCGAAGGATGCACTGAAATTGACAGTTTTTACAAAAATATTTATATTTTTATATATAATTGTGTTATATTTGACTTTTTAATTATAAATTATAATAATTTAAATTAATATGAATTTATTGTCGGACATTATTGGCACCTTTAACGCAAGAAAAGCGCAAGAAAAATGTATCCCTTTAAATTCTATGTATGTCTTCACACTGGTCTGTTGCGCTTCCATTGTGGTGTTAAAAATCCAGCTTGATGCATTTTTGGTCAGTTAAAATTTTTAAAATTTAATTTAAATTAAAAAAAAACGCACCTCCCCATTCAAATGCATTGAAAACGCAACAAGAACGCATCATAACGCACCTGTGTTACGTTTTGATGTGGTTTTTGAGTCACGTGACCTATGAAAAACACATAAGCAGAATAATCATGGTGAAATCAGCCCCAAACCATGGCAAAATCGAAGCAAATTCACGGTAAAATCGCGGTGCGTTTTCTGTGCCATTATCGGCACCTTTTCCCTTATTTGCATTCTGCCGATAACACCATTTTCTGCCGAAATGATGGGGTTTAATCAACTCTTGCAAGTTTTTGTGACTTTTTAAACTTTTTAAACAGATGTCTCAGTATTACTTTTTTCAAATGAAAATTTAAAGCCTAACTCCAGCCCAATTTTTTTGGGGCTCGCTCACACCAGAATGCGGTGATTGAAACCTACATTCAATGCGCAGTTCCCATACCGCATTCAAAGTGCATTGCACTTGCGATCTGCAGCAGGTGTCAGTGTTAATTTAAGGACACCCCAAATGCAGGTCGTAAGCGCAGTGCGTTTGCCTGCACTGGATCGAATGGTAAAGTATTGCCATGTGATCTGGTTGCTGTGCGTTTTGTACAGTAGTGCATGCACTACTTTTGGTGCAGTCTGGCTCTCATTGTGATTTACGTTAGTGCAGACATTCTCCTATTAGTTACCATTTGGTGGCGCCTGGCTTGATGCAGGACCAGGACCACTTAGCAGAGACAGCAGCGTGACACCAATTATCTTTTTGGCTTTTTGTAATGGTGGCGTTCTGACCATCAGCACTGTAAGGCTGGTCATATACAGAGCAAATTTCTTTCCTGCAACCACGGGTTGTAGGAAAGAAATTTGCTCGATTCCCCCATCAACACAGAAATTGGCATCAGTGCTGTCAATCAGAGCCCACCAGTTCTGCCAATCAGTGCCCACCAGTGCTTACAATCAGTGTCACCTATCAGTGCCCATTGGGGCCCATTATTGCCGCCTATCAGTGCAGCCTCATCAGCGTCCACCAGTGCCGCCTCATCAGTGCCCATTAGTGCAGACTATCAGTGCCCATCAATGCTAATCAGTGTGCCTCACCAGTGGCCATCAATGCAGCTTTATCAGTGAAGGAGAAAAACTAGCTGTTTGCAAAGTTTGATAACAAACTATAAAAAAGTTTTTTGTTTTTCTCAGAATTTTTGATCTATATTTGTTTATTTAGCAACAAATAAAAGCCCAGTGGTGATTAAATACCACCAAAAGAAAGCTCTATTTGTGTGAAAAAAAAATGATAAAAAACTTCATTTAGGTACAGTGTAGCATGACCGCGCAATTGTCATTCAAAGTGTGACAGCGCTGAAAGCTGAAAATTGGCCTGGGCAGGAAGGGGGTAAAAGTGCCCAGTAGACAAGTGGATAAGGTGTCCCTCTGGTGTAAAAAAATTAAGAAAGGCTGCCCTAGGGGATGTTATTAGTGCCATTGAGCCTAATATGCACTGAAAATTGGGTGCAAAATTTACGCAAATTTTCGGCCTGTTTTTACAAAATGTCACCGCCGGCCAATATGCAAAGTCTCCGATAGAGTTTGTATTATTTTGTCGAGCTTCACAAAAAAAAACAAGAAACTGGTCCACAGAGCTAACAACTCTTCCTCATACAGCTCGCGGCGGGCATTTGATTGCTGCCAATCCCGCGGGCTCGATGGGGAATGTTCCTTTCTGATCAGCATGTTGGAAGTCGTACCTCTGGCTCCTCACGTCAGTCATCATTTGTTTCCAAACACGTTTTCTGCCGAGGCGCCCCGGGGGCGGTGAGGGGACCGAGCGCATGACTTTAATTTATTCCCTTCGTTATCAACCAGCGGTACACCCCCTGCCACTCAAAAACATCTGCTTCCATTATCCAGGCGGATGTATAGGTAGCGATAGGTGTGGGAGCCCAGGCCGCGGCGCGGAGAAAATGGCGTTCCTGAACAATTAAGAGCTGAAACGAGATCCTTCGAGAAAGCTCCTTTCTCTGTTTTTTTTTTTTTTTCTTAGAAAGGTGTTTTATTTGCCGCACCCAAAATATCTGCATTCTTCAGCACAATGGAGCTGGGAGCCTGGCTGCACCGTAGCTGGCTCCCTTTAATAACATGTTTAAACTGCACTCATTCAAAATGCAACCTGATTTTTTTTTTTATGTTGCTTGTCACATTCCAGCACCGGAGAACACGTTTGAAAGGGAACTTTGCTCTGCCTGCGATAACGGCTTCATTTATATTTTTGCACGTTAGGAGAGACAAAAATTGGCAATAAATTGTTCTGACTCTTTCTATAATGTTAAGCTTTTTGAATGCAATTAGCTAAAGCAATTCTCATAATGGTTAAAATATTACTACTGGATATATTTGAAAGGAATAACATGCGGGAGTGCCCGCTGTTTAATAGAGTGACTTTTAAACTAAAACTGGACACCGCTGGTTAGGCCTTGTTCCTTATGATACCTATTGACTCTATAAAATACCTGCTATTACTGTTGCTAGCAAGGAAAAACATGCTCTGTGTTGTGTGCCCCTCTCTGAATTAGTTTCACTTTGTTACTGTACAACCTAACTAAATGTAGTTTGCTCTGCTCGGTTTATCCTATACTGTTACCTTTTTTTGCATCCCGTTTGCTTCCATTTCATGTCTACATGGTTGCATGGCTTTTCTCAGGGTGGGTCTTCTGATGGTAACAACAGCGGGCCATGCCTACTTAACCTCCCTGGTAGTATGATTATGTCACATTTTTGATGCTCAAAGCGGTACAATTGTTTTGCATGGAAATTTGGCGTTTTTATATTGTAGGCCTGTAGTTCTTAGGAATAACACACTTAAATCTGTCAAAAACAAGAGTTTAGTAGATATTCCGGGAATGATAAAGTTTGAAACACGGAATCATAAATTATAATATAATAAATAACTATAAATAATTATAACAAATAATAATAATAACATTTATTCAATAATGTAATCCATTTAAAAACACTGAAATTTGCTCAGTTGCAGAATTGTCGCTGTCATTACTTTCAGTGTTTGATGACAACTTTCCCCACAAATCACTATCGCTCAATCCACGAGTGATTCTAATTTACTATCGCTGTTTTCTAGCTGGTCTAAAACCACTTTTGACGTAAAGGGACACTTTTTGGTTGCTATGGACAATCTCCAGGCAGAAAGAACAGTATATATAATAAAAAAACTGCATGCAGGGCACTGGACAAAGCACTGGGGGGCAAAAGGGGTGTGAAATAATTTGATACAGTAATGTAATCTGTAAGATTACACTGTACTGTTTGTATTATGTGTTTTTAACTTTTTGAATTTGGCGCCGTTCTCCGTCCCCTTCCATCGCAACGCTCGCAGGGAACGGAGCTCGGCACTGTGATAGATCGAGTGGAGGACACGGCCCGCATGCACAGCGGGAGGACATCGCAGGATCCTGGGGACAAGGTAAGTAACTTTGCCTGGATCCTGCAATGCGATCCTAAGTGGCTCGGGGTTACTGCTTTTGGTACTGAAAATTCACCCCGAGCCACACTCGAGAATGCCGCCAGGGAGGTTAATGTGTTACTCAGGCTACTAAGTCTGTATATGCAGTAAAGCATGCTTGTTATACTCATTGTGGAACCTAAGGGGTTAATTCTACGCATTGTGTAAAAAGGCTGTTTGATCCTGTCTTCTCTGATCCTCCCCTTCTTCCACTATCCCCAATCCATCCCCTGATAGCACAGAGCCTTGGGGGCACTATACACATGCTCAGTTTGGTTTGCATTGCTAGAGAAGGCTGTTTTAACCTGTCTTTTCTGATTCTTCCTTTCTTCCACAGCCTCAAATGTCCCGGCATAACTGGGAGCAAACAATGCCCCATCCGTGGTGTCAGTGAGAAGAATTGTTCCCCAACTTTGCTGACAGTGGGAGGAATTGGTCCCATCTTTGGTGTCATTGGGAGGAATTGTGCTCCATCTTTGCTGACAGTGGGAGCAATTGTGCCCCATCTGTGGTGTCAGTAGGAAGAATTGTGCTCCATCTGTGGTGTCAGTGGGAAGAATTGTGCCCATAAGTGGCATCAGTGGGAAGAATTGTGCCCCATCTTTGCTGACAGTGGGAGCAATTGTGCCCCATCTGTGGTTAGTGGGAAGAATTGTGCCCCATCTGTGGTGTGAGGTGGAAGAATTGTGCCCCATCTTTGGTGACAGTGGGAGGGATTGTGCCCCATCTGTGGTTAGTGGGAAGAATTGTGCCCCATCTGTGGTGTGAGGTGGAAGAATTGTGCCCCATCTTTGGTGACAGTGGGAGGAATTGCACCCCATTGTTGGTGCCATTGGGAAGAATTGTGCCCCTTTGTTGGTGTCAATGAGTAGAATAGTGCCCCAAGGGCCAGATAAAAGAAAGTGAAGGGCTGCTTTTGGCCCCCTGGCTGCAGTTTGGAGACCACTGTTCTAGATTATAGTGATGACAAACACTTAGAAAAATATTTGTAAGTTGACTGTTTAAAATTGAGACTGAGAGGTATCTTACCAGTTACAATGGATGGAACAACATTTGCCGATTTATGAACCTTCTGGGATAAGGCACGTTCTCCTGTGCAGCTTGGACATTAAAAAGTGGCAGCACATGTTTGGTGAACATTTGTTTTAAGTTCAGTTTTTCATTGGTGCCCACTCAGCATCTTCTTGTTCACAGTTAGTCAAATAGATTCTGTTTTAGAGGTCAATATCGCCCATAACAGATCTTATGGGAGGGTAATAGGGAATTGGATGTCCTGGCTTCCTATATTTCTCTAGAAATTCAATGGAAGGATTTTCCTTGGTGTAGATTGTGACATCAGCCCACCCACGAGGCCATACCAAAGACGCTACTCTTGTTCATTATCTATTTTGGAGAATCTAGTAGGAAGGGCAGCTCCGGGAAAAAGGTAGCATAACGTCCATGCTGTAGACTGTGGTTTTACCTCCTCCTGCCAGCCACCCCAAAGGTACTGCTCTTATTGTGCATTATGAAGAATCCACTGGGGATGGCAACACTGGAAATGCAATGGTGGGATGTTGTCATTGTAGATTGTGGGACCGACCCCTTCTGCAAAGCTCCCCCAAAGGCACCACTTTTGGTTACTGTACGTTATGGAGTATCCACTTGGGAGGGCAGTACTGTGAATGAGTTGGTGAGATGCTGTCACTGTAGATTGAGGCGCCGACCCCTCCTACAAGACCACCCAAAATATATTCTCGTTTATTGTACATTATGAAGAATCCACTAGGAAGGACATTAACAAGAATAAGGTGGCAGGATGTCCATGCTGTATTGTGACGCCAGTCTCTTTCATGAGGCCACCCCAAAGGCATCACATAAATGATGGTGGGCAACTTTGCAATGGCCATTGCAGTTTTGCCAAGCTGGGAATTTAATGGAAATATTTCACTATTTTGCCAATCAAGCATGAGATTCGAAATGTCGGCAACACTCTGAAGCTCAAAAGTCAAGTTTTGTGTTGGCCTTAGAATGTCCATTTTTGGAAACAGGGAGGATTTTGTAGTAACTTGTAATGGGTGGATTCTCCACATCCCAGTGGTGTGCATGGCAGATAATGCTTCTCACGTGACCCAGCCTGGAGATTCCAGGAGAGTGAAACACTCCTGACGTTTGCCTCCACAGAAAGTTATAGACTTCTCTGAGGCATCTGGATTCATTTAGCCCTCACGGCAGTCGAGCTGAGCCTCATATCCGCCAGCCCGTAACGTTATATAGGCAGCGATCTCCTGCTCCGTTTTAATGTAATTGAAAATTATGCATGTTGTAGACTCACATCGCTGAAATGCAGACTCGTAAAAGCTGCGGTTCAGGTAGCCTGTGGAGATTGGATCGAGGAGACAATGAAGCTTTTATGCGGAGTAGGAATTATAAACTACTGCCTGTATGTTCTAATGGGGGGGTGGATGCGTTCCCGGCCCCTTAGACGTCTGTGCGCCTCCACTGCTCAAGTGAGCTACATGGTCGGCCTGGAGATTAAAATCGCAGTGCTCAAGCTAGATAAACATGCACAATATTGTCAAAAGTATTAGGACGCCTGCCTTTACACGCACATGAACTTTAATAGCATCCCAGTCTTAGCCTGTAGGCTTCAATATTAAGTTGGCCCACCCTTTGCAGTTATAACAGCTTCAACTCTATGGGAGTGTTTGACCATTCTTCCAGAAGCGCGTTTGTGAGGTCAGGCACTGATGTTGGACAAGAAGGCCTGGCTCACAGTCTGCGCTGTAATTCATCCCAAAGGTGTGCCATCGGGTTGAGGGCAGTACTCTTGGAGGAGGGGGGATTATGGTGCGGGGGGTGTGTATTAGCGCATATGTATTATTAATTGTGTTAAGGCTGCTCATTCATTTAAATGGCCTGCCCAATGCATCAGAATGCATCAAACTGGGTGCACATAGTGTTTCTGGCATAGTACGGCCTTGCTCTGTGCTACAACACATCTCAGTTGGCAAGGTGCAATGGGGTGGCATTTTTTTTTCTTTTCCAATCATTTTTATTAAGGTTATGGAGTGACCCTTTAGGACCAGGCTTTGACTTGGAACCTTGCTTGACTGATTTCCACTGACCTATAGGTTAATATGTAAAAGTATGCATTGTGCGTGAGTGTCAGCGTCTGGGCCCCCATACTCAAATCCCACATCCTGCATTTTTTTTTTTTTATCTCTTTCTGAAGCCAACCATCCACTTTTCAATTTGATTGAACAATCTCTGTACAATCTCCTATTGATTTACAAAAACTACATAATAGGAAGATGCACCTAAACAACCCATTTCATTTGTATCCAGTTAGTCAGGCCCCTGCACTTCATAGATCTAAAGTACATTTGTCAATGAGATTGCAGAGTGTATGGTCAGCTTAAAGAACTAGATATATATATATTTTTTTATCAGTGACATATGTGCGCTCCATTTCTGAAACAATAATCGTTCTCTTCTTTTTTTCTTCTTCCCTTTTTTGCTGCCGCTTCAGTACCTGCAGATGAAGTGGCCCCTATTGGACGTTCAGGCAGGGGGTTTACAGAGTCGGCAAGCGATGAAGGATGCCAGGTCTCCGTCTCCGGGCCACATTGTTGTAAGTAATTTCCGGTAAAAACATTTGTGAACACTGCATTTTGTTTCTTACTTAGGATTGCTCAGGGGAGACAGTTCTCAGGGGTTGGGTCTCATTTATGTTGCAGATTGTGATTTTGTTTTCTGATTGGCGGGGGAGGACTGGGTTGGGGGAGCAGAATGACCCTAACAGTTGCCCCCCGGGCCAGTGCTAATGAGATATGTTGGGCTGGTGGCCCTGAGTGGCAGTACTGCACCTTTCAGACCTTGATCAGACTGGGACCCACAGTCAGTTATACATTGTAGGCATCAATGACCTAAAAAATGAATCATGGGGCAAAATTTGAATGGGCCCCCCTCTGGCCTAATCTCTCTCTCTCATTGGCAGTGTCAACTATGACAATACACATCATTGATCTTAACATAAAGTATGCCTGAATCAAGGACAGGCAGCAGGAGTCAGTCCACTACTATGGAGCAGTGCTTTGGAATAAAGTTATGCTGTAGTAGCAATACCAATAATAACTATATTAATATCAGACATACTATAAAGTTTTAGCAGAGCAGACACTTTAGGATTTGTGACGTCATTGGGCACGCAGGGTTCATTTCAGTCTGTAGACGTTTACTGGGCAACAAATCGAAACTGCTATTCCCAAGAAAATGCTTTATACTCCACAGATGGGGATCTATTACTAGCTACCATCCTGACGTCAGCCCTTCTATACTGGAAACTTCACAGTCTAGTTGCCCTAAACAACTCCCCAAATGGGGTTCCCTTCCTACCGCAGGCCCTATAGCAACAGCACGGGCTGGTTTGGCTATTGGTGCACCATCAGTGGTCATTAAATGCTTGCTGCTTGTTCAGACCTGCACTCCTAGCACCTCAACAGAGGGAAGACTTTCACTACTGACTTCCTTTAAGGCTGTAAAAAGTAATGTGGCGAGATGTTGAGAACACCAAAAGAAGCTAATGATGGAACATGAACCGCGAAAGAGCCACATGGTTGTGTTTGCCCCCTTCTCCCCAGGTTTGCAGTCCTTCCCCTGCAGAGCTCAACCTATGATTGGTTAATCAGAAAGGGTGACAGAATCGGTCACATGTTGTTTTCAGTCCTATTGTATCATATTTATGACCACATGTGTATTCCATGCAGTGGATAAATATTTTTTTTAATAACACACGAACTGTTTCTGTTCTCAAGATATTTCATTAAAATTTTTTTATCTAACAATGAAAGGTTAGTCATAAATGGACATTAGCCCATGGCTAGCAGCACTGTGAAATGTGTATTAATTCTCAGCCATAGGCGTGCGCAAGGGGTGTGCAGGTGTGCTTGGGCACACCCTAATCCTGGGGTTGGCAACCTGTCAATGGTGGGCAGGTGAAAGGTACACCACAACCCTTCCTTGCCGACCCTCAGAACCTGGACAGGAGAGGTGGCGTGGGTGGAATTTAGTGGAACCGATCTGTATTTTCCTCCTGCAGCAGCTGAAAGTAGGCTTCTCCCCTCCCTTTTGTCAACATTCAGCTGCCACAGGAGGAAAATATCGGTACTAATATATGCCACCCCCACCACCCCTCATTTCCCTGTTCCTCTTCCTTCTGTTGCCTGGGTCTCCCATGTCCTCCCTTGCTCCTCCTTCCTCCCTTTGTTTAAGGAGGGAGAGCGGGGAAGAGGCTGGTAAAAATGTCAAATGCATATGGGTTGGAGCTTTGAGGTGCACACCCTAATGCAATAGGCTGCGCACACCTATGTTCTCAGCACTTGGTCAGTATTCACTAGCATCTAGTGAAGGCATTTAAGTGGCATCGCACTAGAAATTAGAGTTGCACTAACAGGGTTCATTAGTTGGTAGAATCACACAAGTAGGTATTAGAGCTGCACGATTCTGGCCAAAATGAGAATCACTATTTTTTTTGCTTAGAATAAAAAGATCACGATTCTTGCAACGTAAAATCTTTCACATTATACAAAAACAAAAATGGGCTAACTTTACTGTTTTTTTTTTTTAAATTCAGTAAAGTCATTTTTTCCAAAAAAAAAATTGCATTTGAAAGACCGCTGCGCAAATACAGTGTAACATAAAATATTGCAACAACCACCATTTTATTCTCTAGGGTGTCTACTAAAAAATATATATAATGTTTGGGGGTTCTAAGTAATTTTCTAGCAAAAAAAAAATGATTTCAACTTGAAACCAACAAGTGTCAGAAAATGGTTTAGTGTTTAAGTTGTTAAACTTTTTTCACTTACACACAAAGTCTATTCCATTGACAAATTGTTACAATGTTTAGACTTAAGTTCAACTGATAAAGAATGTTTTGATTCTTGGCAGACTGCCCGGTTTTTTCCTTCCTTTCTTTTGAAGGCTGTGGCTTCAGAAGAGCAGAGAGAATTCTTTGCATATAAAGAATCGGGAAACGCTTTAGTCAAGATCGTGATAACGATTCTTGACGATTAATTGTGCAGCTCTAGTAGGTATAGTTACACTATTAGCTAAAGTCTCCCTAGTAGATAGTCTTCCAAGTAAAAACAGTCTTACTAGTAGATAGAGTCACACTAGTAAGTAGTCACCCTAGTAGGTAGAGTCTCCCTAGTAGGTAGAATCTTCTTAGTAGGTAGTGTCTCCCTGGTAAGTAGAGTCTCCTTAATAGGTAGAGTCACCCTAGTAGGTAGAGCTTCCCTAGTAGGTAAAGTCTCCATAGTAGGCTGAGTTGGTAGAGTCTTCCTAGTAGGTTGAGTCACAAGTTAGTTGAGTCTCCCTGTTAGGTAGAGCCTCCATAGTAGGTTGAGTCTCCATAGTAGGTTGAGTCTACATAGTTGGTAGAGTCTTCCTAGTAGGTTGAGTCACAAGTTAGTTGAGTCTCCCTGTTAGGTAGAGCCTCCATAGTAGGTTGAGTCTCCATAGTTGGTAGAGTCTTCCTAGTAGGTTGAGTCACGAGTTGGTAGAGTCTCCCTGGTAGGTAGAGTCTCCCTGGTAGGTAGAGATTCCCTAGTAGCTTGAGTGTCCCTAGTAGTTTGAGTGTCTCTAGTAGCTTGAGTCTCCCTAGTAGGTTGAGTCTCTCTAGTAGGTAGCGTCTCCATAGTAGGTCTTATCAGTTAGACACTCCAGGGCACCCGCAGCTGACAAAGACTACTTGTCAACAAATGCCCTTAATTGAGTTAATGAGAGTATTTGATATATGGTAAGCATTTTTGTAGGTGTCTTGGGGTATTTAATAAATGTATTTGAAATTTATTACCCCAGCTCAACGTCATAAAGCATATTAAGGGCACCCAAAAGGATTCCTGAATGCTTCTTTGCGTGAGCACTTGAAGTGCACTTGGGAAATGCATGCGGAACACCTGGAAAAATAAAAAAATGTCAACACTAGAAAATTATATGAATAAGACCCAGATAGATCAAACTGTTTTGTATTTCAAGACAGAAGAGTGGGGATCACACAGAAAACTCACATGGGATTTTAAAAGCATTACAACTAAAACTTCCTTCCCCATTTTATGTGAAGGGTTTTATCTTTTGGTAGGCTTTGTATATAAAGGATGATAACACAGTTTGTAACAAAAGTTGGATTTCTTTGGAGAGTAACAATGAGTGTAACAATGTATTTCAAAATTCTGTGGAAGTTTGTAGAAGAACTTTGTGTGTTTTTTGTACTGTTGGAATGTGGATATATTTGCCACATCAATTGGAAGACCTTCTGTAATGATGATGCCATCATCATGTTGGCCGTTTAACTGAAAGCATGTTATAATTGTACTAGGTATTTGGAGGAATTGTAGGAATGAATTAATAACAAAGTTCACTATGTAGAAAGCTATTATTACCGCGTCTGTGAAGTTTCTCATTTATGCAGGTCATTCTATAGCTAATAGTAGTTGGTTACATTCAACTGAACTTGTTTTGTAGGGTTGAAGACAATTCTTGAGCTCTAATGAGTGTCAGGAAGATACCTCAACATTTATACCCACACAAGTAGCACACACACCTCTTTCGAATCACATATTTTGCTGATTTACCATCTCTTCCCCAATGTTTTGACAACAGTTGACACCGTTATCCATGTAATTCAAATGATTAACACCTATGCAGACTCCCAGACACCAAGGATGGAATTATGTACCTGTCCATCTTGTTCTTGGACAATCAACCTCTACAAATTCCATTGTAAATTGTGCTACCTGTTGTAAAGTTGGGGTATGTGCTTAATACTCGGAACTGAAGAAGTGGCTTGGATAAGCTACAAAACATTTTTAACATTACATAACACGTCCAGCTAATTGTGACTAACCACTTCTAATTACCATCACCATCACGGAATACTGTGCTTTTATTTACTGAGTGTCCTTGCTTCTGCAGGACAGGTCACTTATTTTCCAAATAGCCCCATACCCTCCAGGTCTCCTGCAGCATCCAGCCAGGTAGGGGTAGGCTTACAAGTTGCCATTGCAGATAATACCAATTGTGACCCATAGCGTCCAACTGGAAACAATATTTAATTGTTCTTCCTGCTCTAAACTAACAAAAGACAAAATCTGATTGATTGAATGCTAGCAACAATGATATTATATTGGCCTCCACACTAGCTAGCTGCATTAAGTCCTTTGGTTTTTTTTTCTGTTAGAGGGCAACTGTCTGTAGCACCATCTTGTATTCCTGTAAGCTGAAAATCTCATTACTGCATTTTTCAAGCCATCTTTAAATGAGTCAGTTTTGTGTTTGAGTGAATGGAACTGAAACTTTACATATTATATAGTGGAGCATTTAAATGATATTTATTATATAAAGTTAGTATATGCAATATTGCCAAACATTTGTGAACACCTGACCATCAAACCTTGTTCGACAACCCATTCCAAAACCACAACCATTATTATGAAGTTGTCCCTCTTTGTGACTCTAACAGCCTCCACATTTCTGGGAAGAAATTCCACAGGAGTGTATCTGTGGGAATGTATGCCCATTTATAAAGTCAGATACTGATGTTGTATGAGAAAACCTGGATCACAATTTATGTAATCCCAAAGGTGTTCAGTAGGGCTGAGGTTGGAGCTTAGTGCAGGCCACTCAAGTTTCTCCCCAACAAACTGGTCAAACCTTCCTTACAATGATACATTACTTAGTATTTTGTGGAAAAGAGAGTAAATTTCCTCAGCAGTGGTCTTCAAACTGAGGCCTGGGGGCTTGATGTAGCCCTTTGCTTGCCTTTATGTGGCCCTTGGGGCACTATTATACCAAGTGACACCAATGATAGGGAACCATTTCCCCTACTAATACTCATCAATGGGGCACTATTCCTCCCATTGAAACAAATGATGGAGCACAGATTCCGGGGATTCTGTTCCCACTGACCACAGTCTGCCCCCCCCCCCCCCCCCAAAAAAAAGCCTGAAGAACAGTAAACTGACCCGTTGCTTAGAAAGTTTGGAGACCCCTGCTCTACAGGTGTCACCTTCTTCTCCAGCCATCGGACATTGGGAGTAATCCTCCCATGGTCGTGAACTGCTCAGCACCCAACACCTCAGTCCTTAGAGGAAAGGGGGAAAAGATGATCACTGTAAAAGCCAAGGTTATGTTTTTATAAGAAGAGCTAAGCTCCAGTTAGGAGTGAAACACGTTGCATTGGGTAGACTTGTCTGTGCGTCGATTTGCTTCAATAAACGTAACCTTGGCTTTTAGGGTGAGCAGCTTTTTCTCCTTTCATCTGAGGACTGGGGTGTTGGTATTTTTGGGAAGTTTTTACCAGTTTTAATATTCAATGAGCAGAGGAGTTTCGGCCATGTTGTATGCTAACCTCTTTTCATCTATAAATATTTTTAAGTTGTATCATTAGTATTAGTATTAGTTCATTAAATGGTAAATATTTGTAAGGTGTGAAAGTTCAGCTATGCAGTGTTCAGTTCTCGGGAACAGAACCTCATGGCACCTTGGGTCGAGCCTGTAACACTTTGCACTGAGGACTAGTGTTCATCATTCCATTGTACACGGCATCTATCATGGTGCCGATATAGTTATGTAGTGGCAATGTTTTCTAAATGCAAAGACTGGGAATTTTATTATTAAACCTGGCCAGACAATTCTCAGGAGGTGGGTGCTTTAATAGTTACAACTGGAACCATCTTTTTCTGATGCTGTTCTGTTGTTGCATAGCCTGTGTTTGTTGAATCCTCTGTTGAACAGATTGGCTTCTTAGATTGCTCACCCCTGGCTATTCATGTTCTCTTATGTGTTAGTCTGATACCAATAGTGATTTTGCTTTTTTTGATGTTCAGAACAATCATGATGTCACCACGTCTATGTGTTTTTTTTCTATGTATTTACGTTTAGGGTAAAAAAAAGTTAAAAAAATCTTTCATTTTTTTGAGACATATATGTGAAATATGGCATGTGAATATTTTATAGCACTTGCAGAGAGCAGTTGGCAAGCCGCAGGCTAATAGAGGCCAGTGTCGAATGATATTGTGAATAGCCCATGTTGTGAATAAAGCTGAAAAGCAGGAATCGAATTACATGCATTGATCCGATTGATTCAGAGGAGTGACAATCCCCCCTCCTCCTTCCTCCTAGGAAAGTCTGAAGGTTCTAGGTTAGCCTGAATAGGCAGCCAAATACACAGGCAGTCTTCATAAAATAAAATAATGTATATAAAACATGAGTGTATAGATCTGTAAAAAAAAAAAAAAAAAAATGAAAACTAAAACTGACCAAAAACCTCTACTTTCAAATTTTACGCTGCATTACGCTTCATTTTAATTCTGAAGAAATGTACGCCATTTGCACAGAAACATGCTGAGCAAATCAAATCGGTTTGTTCTAGCGACAACAGACCACCCCAGCTTTACGCCACAGTGGCATTACTGAAAGTGAACATATTGTACGGACATTTTTTTTTTCCTATTTCCCCTTAAAGTCTATTAAAGAGTTTCAGAAGAACCGGAATTCCACCCATGTATCAAAGTATCGCCGTAACCACCCACGACCCCTTTCTAAAGCCGCTTTCATGCCGGCGGACGCACCTAATTAGCATCCTCCTCTGGTCATTCCTTTCTCTTTGATTGGAATGTAATAATCTGGGATCTGTAAGTGTTTGCTGTGGCTAATCATTAATAACTGGACAGGTGTGTCACGGAGGGGCTGAAGTTTAATGCACATTTAATTGAAAAAAGCCACGATAACCGCTCTGCTTCCTATTGCTTGGCATAATAGTATGTCAAGGTATCCTATGTTGTTCTCGGGATAGAAACCCTTGTTTTACGCTTTTGCTTTCTGATGCCGTTGTTTAGCCTTTGTGGATTCTTTGAATATGGACATGTAATAGATCTACATACATTTAAGTGGATCCAAAATGTTTTGATAAGTCTGATTATCACAAGCCTTCAACCCAAAATGAAGGGCTTGTCTGTACCTGGCCATAGACAATTACAGCCTGATCTTGGACTAAAATGTTATGCTTATGGTGCAGCAGGCAGCCATTGGTTGACCACTTTGGATGGGAAGGGGGGTGGGCTCAGGTGGGTTTGAAAACATCCAATTACTATTGTGTTTCCACCCCCAGTTCGGAACTTCTCTGCTCCCCCTCTCACCTCCATAGAATACACATGTAATGCTTGGGCAAATTTACCTACAAAATCAGATGATGCCTCCAGGTTAGACCACCTTTTGAGGCCTGTGACCATGGTAGCAGTTTTGTCTATCAGTAAAAGAGCACTGGGCGGTTACCATTTTATTCTGTAAAAATAAACCATATTGAAGGTAAATTTGCATTATTCAAAGACGAAAATGTTAGCTAAAATTTAAAAACCCGGAGAGATTTTTTCCCCCAAATTTGCTACCTCCTTTTTGAATTTTCTTCCCTTAAATCTGTCAAATTTTTACTGCTTCATTCTCCATATCAAACTTATTGGAAGCTTGAAAAAAGCAAATATGACAAGAGGAAAAGTAATCAGTTTGCTGACCTCTATAGACATAGCTCTTGATGGCCATACTCTAGTTTTGTTGTGTTTGAAAATATTTGTTTCCGGAATAGTTGTTAAATTTTTTAAGGGTTTGTGGGGTCACATCCATGTTCATTTTCAGCCATAGTGATGATAAAATTCAAAGAAGGATGAAAACATTTTCATGAAAAAATGCTAACAAGGTACGTCACTTTCGCCCAAGGAGTTACATTCATGTCAAATTTGAATGTTAGAAGCAAACACAATTTTAAAGTAATTTTGAACAATGTCAACGCCAAGTCACTGGTTGTGGCATTATTGAATGTACTGACAAGATTTTTCATATGAGCGTTAGTTTGCAAATCTACTAGTGTATGGCCATGCGCTTCCAAGTGTCCACATGATCCTGGTGGCATTAGACAGCTGAAGTAATTAAGGATTGGTCAAAAGCCATTTTGTGGTTATGTAAGTCCTGTGACAATGGGTTTGAGTGGGGTTAGAGTGGGGTTAGTAGTTCTTTGTAATGAAATTCATCTCTTATCTCTGTCACCCTCCTATCATGTCATTTTAATCTCTGAAAAAGAGAAGTTTGCTTCATTTTTAAAACATAAATAGGCTGTGGTATTGATTGTGAAATATTTTTTTTTATATTTGGGCCATTATGTTTTCATGTAACAAAAAGAAGAAAAGTATCTACCCTGGAAAAAAACTAAGTTTAGATGAGATTGAAAAAAAAAAAGATAAAACTTCAGATTAATCTTCAAGAACAGATAAAGGTTCATAATCCGCAAAAGAATTTACTGGCTTAAAATGTATTACACAGCAACGCCCAAAAAAACCCCACAAAGTTCAGAAGTTGTTTTAGTAATAGTAGAATAGGTTCACAGACATACAAACCAAAATTAAAAACTATTAAACAAAAAGACATTCCAGGATAGTGTCTCATGCTTGGTAACGTCCTGCCAGGCTTAACGTTATCAATTTTCAAGACCAATTTTGGGTCTAAATATAAGAACTCAAAGCCTGGTTTGGATATGAAGTTGGGTGGACCTGTCAGGAACTAGAGGTTGAACTTAATCCTCCTGTTATGCAGAGACTTGGGTCTCCCCGCACCAAAAAACAGCTCTGGTCATTGAGTTCAGTGAACCTGCCATGGAATAGAGGTTACATTTGACCCTCTTGTTACATACAGTAGGTTTGAGTCTTGGCACTCCAAAAAACTGATCTGGTGCTGGGTTAACGTGACTGGCTTGTCACACAGACTCAGGTCTACATCTCCAAAAACTGTACTGATTATGGATTTGGGTGGACCTACCAAGAACGAGAGATTAACTGTGACCCTTTTTCCATGTAGAGACACAAATCTAAATCTCCACACAAAAAAATAACTCTGGTCATTGAGCTTGGTGGACCTGCTAAAAACGAAGGGTATACTTGACCCTCTTGTCATGACGTGTCTGAATCTCTGCAGCCAAAAAAAAAAAACTTAGTAGTAGTAGTCATAGAGTTTGGTAAATTTAATAAGGGGGTTAAACTTTACTCTGTGGTCATAGGGAGACTTAGATCTTAATCTTCATATCAAGAAAAGCCAATATGGTTTTAGAATTGGGTGAACTTGCTGGACTGAAGGGTTAAATGTTACCCTCTTGTGTTGAGGGGCCATACAGCTGCATTCCTCTGGAGTCTTCTCTGACTGCCAAGTGGTTAATACATGGGAGGCAGACAGAGCAAGGAGTGACCCTATTCTAATGCAAATGGGTTGCTGGCCGCATATTCCCACAGCAGGTGATCGGATGCTGAACCTGAATGAACACAAGCAGCTTCTTGCTTAGAAATTTTCCCATAAAGGCAATGGCCTTCGCCACAAACAAAATCCATAATTAAGTGGTAATGACTGTCGGGGAGGGCATTTCCTGCCTTTTTAATGACCAGCTTCAGGGGCCCCGGACCAAGAAGACCAACACCATCATTAAAATTATGCCTAAGACAAGCGCTCTGCAAACACTAGAACCTGCTCCCCCGGAGGAGCTGGGCTTTTTGAAGGCTTCTCTGATCTACCCCTGGCATTTTTATCGTTTTAGGCTTCTGACATAAGAAATAATTGCAATAAGGCACTCTAATTACTGAGCGGCCTGCAGCAAAGGGAAAGAATAGTGAGAGATGGCTGGTCTGTGCGGGAAGAGGCTTCTGGTTGTTAGGAGGTACGGGCCACAGGGGTCAGTGGTGGATTGTAATTATTGCATGTGCTGTGGAGGGATTAGGAATCAGTTTTCCCTCTATGCTCTTTGTGCCTGAAAAAAGACAATATGTAGCATCTTTGGCTGTGCTTTATTCAGAGTCTTCGGCATCATAGAAGCAATGTTAATTTTGGCAGCAAATTTCGATTTAGTTTTAGTCTTTTGACTAAAATGGCATTTTAGTTTTAGTCCCATTTTAGTATTCTGCAGTATTCTGTTTTAGTTTTAGATGTATTTAGTCGACTAACTCAAGTACATTTTAGTCGACTAAAATGTACTACATTTTTAGTCAACTAAAATTCCCAGTACATTTTAGTCGACTAAAATAATTTTAGTCATCTAAAATCTAATGGTTGTAGGTAAATTGTAATGCATTATTTAAGCATTTCTCTCCAATTTTCAAACTCTTTATATACTGCTGGAGTGAAAAATTGAATATGTTATTATTTATGGTATTAAGGTTTGAATATGTACTACAGGCCAGTGTTAATTTTGACATCAAATTTCAGTTTTGTTTTAGTCATACTCTTTTGACCAAAATGCCATTTTAGTTTTAGTCGACTAAAATAGAATTAATTTAGTCGACGAAAATGTTTGTCGACAAAATTAGCTGCATAGAAGACAATATTTTTTAAGGAAATTAAAATTGCATTTGTACAAATAACAGATTCATGTTGTTACATACGTTGTGACAATCCTATGAAAGCAACAGTGTATCTTAAACTAAACTATAAAAGAAAAAAAAAACTGTAGACTTATATCCTTTATTGAAAAATACAAAACAATGCCAGTAACCATTGTGGTTGGAGTGTACGGTACACCTAGAAATACTTGTAACATTAGAACTGAAGCGGATGATGTGTATAGGGACTGAGACCACAGACCTCATATTTTTTTGAACCTCTGCAGAGAGCTCCTGTTAGACTATGTATTTGATATAGGGTCAGAGTTAATATGATTTTTTTCCACTCCATTAGCAAAGTGGGGAGGACCCTTTCTAGGTAGGTAGAACAGTTGTTTTTGCCATAGAAAATATAATGCTCTCAAAAAATTCTTATTCTGTGAAGGAAGTTGGAATTCCTCTTCCAGCCCCAAGAGGCATGCTTTGGGGAATCAGAGGTTAGGTAGGCCCAATGTAGTTTCAGTGAAACAATTTACTTGCGTCCAAAACGATTATACTTGGGGACAGGACCAGATTACATGAAAAAGTTTGCACCCTGACCACAAGCTTGGAAACCAAGTATAGAATGTCTAATCATTAATCTATACATCCTCATGGAGTGTAATATATTTAATGATATAGCTTGAGTTGTATTAGTTTGTCTTTGGCTGAGATAACAAAGGACATGTATGTCTCCTAAAGTCATCCCAGACCTCCACTATCAACTGGTATAGAAATGTAATGCTTCTCAGTAATTTCTAAGAATGTGAAGGAATTTGGAGTTCCTCGGCCAGCCCCAAGAGGCACGCAACGGGGCATTGGTTAGGTAGGCCCAATGCAGGTTCCAGGGCAATTGTACATGGGGATCAAATTCCATGAAAAAAATTTGCTTCCTGACCAGAAGTGTGGGGAATCCCTAATCTTTACATAAGGAGACATACATGTCCTCTGGTATCTCATCCAAAGACAAACTAATACAACTCAAGCTATACCATCAAATATATTACACTCCTCTAAGGCTTAATGTACACGGGAAGTTTTTACAACTTCTCCTGAACGTTTAACTTGACAGATAACCCACGTTTAAAACGTCAGTTTTGCCATGTTTAAATGCCGCGTTTAGCACATTTTGCCACATTTGTGTTTAGAAGTGTTTGAAAAAAAATTTTTTTATTTAAAATAGCCAAAAATGAAAAATGCCTGTAAATGAAACGCGGCTAAACACGAGTTACTGCATTTCGCCACGTTTAGATACATTTGGTGCTTGAAATGCCTCTAAACCTGGCGTCTGAACTCATTTTTCTGCTTTCCAAAAAAGGCCTCTAAACTCAACTGCCTAGAAACGACTATAAGGGCCCTTTCACACTGGGGCGGTTTGCAGGCGCTATTGCGCTAATAATAGCGCCTGCAAACCGACCCGAAACAGCCACTGCTGTCTCTCCAGTGTGAAAGCCCCGAGGGCTTTCTCACTGATGCGGTGCGCTGGCAGGACGGGAAAAAAAGTCCTGCTAGCAGCATCTTCGGAAGTGGTGAAGGAGCGGAGTGTATACCGCTCCTTCACCGCTCCTGCCCATTGAAATCAATGGGACAGCGCGGCTATACCGCCGGCAAAGCGCCTCTACAGAGTCGCTTTCCGGTGGTTTTTAACCCTTTCTAGCTTTGCCGCCGCCCCCGCCCCAGTGTGAAAGGGCCCTAAACAACCCTGTGTACATGTACTGATAAGATAACAGAGGAGAGTTGAGGAGCTGTTGAAAAAAATGCTCAACTGCTTCTAAATGTCCGTTTACCAGCAGCATTGTACATGAGGCCTTAGAGTCCTACTAGTCTTCCAGGGTCAACTGGCACAGAAATGTTCCACAGAAAGAGGCACGCTTTAGGGCATCAGTTAAGTAGAACCAATGCAGGTTCTAGAACGATTGTACATAGGGACAGGACCAAATTGCATGAACAAAAATTGCTTCCTGACCACAAGCTTGAAAGCCAAGTGGGGAATGCCTAATCTTTACATTCTTAGAGGAGTGTAATATATTTGATGGTATAGCTTGAGTTGTATTAGTTTGTCTTTGGATGAGATACCAGAGGACATATATGTCTCCTTAAAGTCCTACTAGTCCTCCAGGGCCAACTGGTACAGAAACGTAATGCTTCTCAGTCATTTCTCAGCATGTAAAGGTAATCAGGGTTCCTCTACCAGCTCCAAAAGGCATGCTTTGGGTCATTGGTGGTTAGGTAGGTGCTTTCAATTAAACAATTACCTTGCTCAGTAAACAATTAACTTGTGTCCAAATTGATTGTACATGGGGACAGGCTTTCTGACCACAATATTGGAAGTGAAGTGGAGAATGCCTAACCTTTAATCTTGACATCTTTACAGGAGTGTAATATATTTTATGGTATATCTTGAGTTGTATTAGCTTGTCTTTGCATGAGAAAACAGAGAACATATATGTCTCCTTAAAGTCCTATTAGTTCTCCAGGGTCAACTGGCATAAAAATGTAATGCCTCAGCGTGTGAAGAAATTTTGAGTTCCCCTATCAGCCTTAAGAGGCACGTTTTGGGACAGCCATAGTTAGACACCTCTAAAACATAATTGTTCCCCCTTATAACACCTTGTCAATCTTCCATCTTAAGAGATCATTACAGCTTTTTCTCTGAGCTCCATATTCATTAAACTTTTTGTTCTACATTCTCGTACATACAAACATAAGGCAAAATACTTTTCTGAAATATTTTAAAACCGAAAACATAATTTCCATAGAACTTTCTGCCATTTAAGAGTTGTTACAAAGTCAGAAGATATCCCAAATCTTACAAGTCACCTTAGCTTGGTCCATTTTAGTCTGCGTGTAAATGCTAGGCTTGTCAGGAACCTTGCTGTCACAGTTCTAGCAGCTTTCAGAGCGTTCCTGTAATTACAGACCCTACAAGTGGCAGTCCTGGCTCCTTGTATGCTTTTATTGTGCTTTTAGTGCCCAATGGGGGGGCAGTTTGTAGCACTGGTATAACACAATCACTGTGAGTCACCTGTATTTTCAGGTCACTGTTTGCGCTCTATAAATAACCTGTTATGTTCTTCAGGTGAGATATTCTGTATCATTTTCTGTTTACACACCTTTCACCAGAATTGTTTGCGTGGCGTGAACATGTAGGACTGTGCGTGGGGTGCATGTTCAGTAGGCACATCAGCAAAGGATGAAGAATGAAGTTCCTTCTACTTCCTTTTCAATTCATAGCTTGCTCTCCTGTTAAGACATATCCGAACTTAAGAACAGAAATGTAATATAATGCAGCTTACCAGTCCTTAGATGCATTTGTTTTCTTTTTTCAGGCTTTTCTTCCTTTATTTTCCTCTGGTGATCCTACCACTAACATGCTTCTTGCTCTAGTGCAGTGGTCACCAACCTTTTGGACCTCATGGACCACTAAACTCACAATTTTGAATCATGCGGACCACTGACATGAATTTTATATGCCTTATACACACAATGCTCTCTGCCCCCCCTCCTCTGGATCACACTGCTGCCTTATACACACACAATGCTCCCGCTCTCTGGCCCCCTCCCCCTGGATCACACTGCTACCTTTTACACATAATGCTCTGGCTCTCTGCCCCCTTCCCCCTGGATTGCACTGCGGCCTTATACACACAATGTTCCGGCTCGCTGCCCCCCTCCTCTGGATCACACTGCTGCCTTATACACACAATGCTCCGGCTCTCTGCCCCCCCTCCTCTGGATCACACTGTTGCCTTGTACACACATAATGCTGAAGCTCTCTAGCCCCCTCCCCCTGGATCACACTGCTGCCTTATACACACAATGCTCCAGCTCTCTGGCCCCCTCCCCCTGGATAACGCTGCTGCCTTATACACACAATGCTCCTGCTCTCTGCCCCCCTCTCCCTGGATCACATTGCTGCCTTATACACACACAATGCTCCAGCTCTCTGCTCCCCTCTCCCTGGATCACACTGCTGCGTTTTACACACAATGCCCTGGCTCTCTGCCCCCCCCCCCCCCGGATCACATTGCTGCCTTTTACACACAATGCTCTGGCTCTCTCCTCCACAGACCACTGGTTGGCGATTGCTGCTCTAGGGTGCCAACAATTAATCACTGCATTGTATCTAAAGAGGAACAATTTTGCCACCCTAGGACAGGACTACAGAAAACCTCCCTCTCTCCCCATCTCTATAACATAGGCAGGAGGGGTTCTGTGCTCCTCAGAGAAAGCTGGGAATAATGTAACTGATAAAAAATGTAACATAACAAGTAGAAATGGGACGCTAGATTCAGATTATTTGTAGTTAACGTGGAGTTCCACCCACTTTTACAACTCTTCAGCAGCCCTCACTAAACTGTGCACTGTAAACGAATTGGATATTTTTTAAAAAATTTTCTCAGCACCTACTGTATATCTGCTGTATTCATTTTTCACTTCCTCCTCCCTGGCCATGGCCCATCGCATCATTTCCTGTTTGCAATGCCTTCTGGGAAGGGGCGGCAACTTCCTCTGACACTGCCGTTGCTATGGAAACCTGACCTGAAACCTATTACACTGCTTGTGCTGCACTGAGCATGTGCGAGATCTGCAAGGATGATATCCAGGAAGAGATACAGTCTGGCTTCAGATGCCCACACTTAAGATGGCCACAGCCTGCTGTAAGTTTATAAAATAACAAACTACTGCTATAAACTAACAAAACAGACCTTAGTTTACAGACTAACTTTACTAGAATACATTAGGCTTGTGTATTATAGGGGTACTTTTATTTAAAAAGTATAATTTCTGCCGGAACACCACTTTAAATCAGACTGCAGTAAGGCACAGGGCTCTGGTGTCCCTCAAACTTTTAACAAGGGGACCAGATTTGAAGATTCATGTATACAAAGTACAATGAGAGCACCAAACAAAAAAGTTCTAAAGCCGCGTACACACGAGCAGACTTTTCGACCGGACTGGTCCGACGGACAATTCGACCATATGTGGGCTTCATCGGACCTGCAGCAGACTTTTTCGGTCGAAAATCTGACAGACTTTAGATTTGGAACATGCTTCAAATCTTTCCGATGGACTCGAGTCCGGTCGAAAAATCCGCTCGTCTGTATGCTAGTCCGACGGACAAAAACCCACGCTAGGGCAGCTATTGGCTACTGGCTATCAACTTCCTTATTTTAGTCCGGTCGTACGTCATCACGTAGGAATCCGTCAGACTTTTTGGTGATATTGTGTTGGGTAAGTCCGGTCATTAGAAAGTCTGTTGAAAGTCTGTCGAAAATCCGTTGGAAAGACCGTCGGACCTTTGTTGTCAAAAAGTCCGACCATGTGTACGCGGCATAAGAGTCCAAAGGCTTTTACTATTGATATTGATTCATAAAAAGAAAACAGAATAACCAACAAGTTTTGGGGGCCCAAGGAACTCTCTCTTCTTCAGGGTTTAGTGTTTGGGATATGGAACCTGTTTATGGTGAACTTTCGAGCCACTGAACCAGATTATGTTTGTTCCTTATACCACAATCCATAAATTTCTGGTGATTTGGATATTCAAACAGCTGTGGGTGCCGGCTGCCTGAGTACAAAAACTTAAAATTAAATGGAAATATGATATATTGAAAAATGATATCGAGATACAATATATGGAGATATGATATATGAAGATATGATATATCAAGAAATGATATGAAGATATGATATATGGAGAAATGATATGAAGATATGATATATGGAGATACAATATATGGAGATATATGAAGAAATAATTTGGAGATATGATATATGGAGAATTGATATATGGAGATATTCTAAGGAGATATATGGAGAAATGATATGGAGATATGATATATGCAGAAATGATATGGAGAATTGATATATAGAGAAATTATATGGAGATATGATATATAGAGGAATGATATGGAGATATGATATATGGAGATACGATATGCAGATATATGTAGAAATTATATGGAGATATGATTGATAAAGATACGATATATAGAGATACGATATATGGATATATGATACGGAGATATGATGGGGAGATATGATATATGGAGATATGATATATGGAGAAATGATATGAAGATATGATTTATGGAGATATGATATATAGAGGAATGATATGGAGATATGATATATGAAGGAATGATGATATGGAGATACATGAATAAATGATATGAAGATTTGATTTATGGAAATATGATTGATGAAGATACGATATATAGAGATACGATCTATAGAGACACGATCTATAGAGATACGATATATAGAGATACGATCTATAGAGATACGATATATAGAGATACGATCTATAGAGATACGATCTATAGAGATATGATATATAGAGGAATGATATGGAGAGACGATATATAGAGTGATGATATGATGATATATGGAGATATATGGAGAAATGATATGGGGATAATATATGGAGATATATGGAGAAATGATATGGGGATATGATTGATGAAGATATGATATGGAGATACGATATATAGAGATACGATATATATGGATATATGATACGGAGATATGATATATGAAGATACAATATATAGAGATATGATATATGGAGAAATGATAGGAAGATATTAATTATGGAGATATGATTTGGAGATATGATATATAGAGGAATGATATGGAGATATAATGTGGAGATATGTTGCATGGAGATGGCTGCATTGTTACCTGGAATTCTGGGGGGCTAAGTACGTATAGCTTATGGTTGACCCCATTTTTTGCGGCTGTTGCTTTGCAAATTCCTGCCTCACCTCCAACCTGCTCACTGAACGACGCAAAGAGGCTCTCCCCCCATCATCTCTTCCCTCCCTGAGCCCCTCTCCTATCGGTACGAGCGGCTCCCGTCTTTTCTGGCAAAGTTGCAAAGTGGATAAATCTGGTGGCGCTTCTGTTGCTACCATTAGCTATTTTTGGCAGAGGATAGAACGAAGCTTTTCCTTAAATCCTGACCAGTGGCCATAAATTAGAAGTTTAACTAGAAGCGGCGCGCTGACACACACCAAAAAACAAAACAAAAAATAAATAAACCGTTAGCTATTTTTTACCGCGGTGGGCTTGTAACACAATAGCGCAATCTCGCCGGCGTGCATAGACAAAGCCCCGGACTCGTGAGGTATCTGGCCGTCTGACATATTTCACTCCCTCTCTGCCACCGATCCGGTCACGGCGAGCAAAGGTTTGCGGTTAATGTGGGCTTTCAGCTCCCGTCTGTCTCCCTTCTACACCTCTCTCGCTCGGTTTTTATTTCGCTGCGTAAATCTACAGTAGCCCAGGAGTCCGCTTGACAGGTTGAAATATCTTACTTTACACTTGCCAGAGAGTCATGCAGATTTACATACTCCAAGTCCTCTTGTCTTTTTTTTTTTTTTTTTTACATAGTGAGGTTGTTGTGCAGCACTTGACCAGGAGGAAAAACAAAGTTGTTTGTTCATAAAAGCGAGTGTCCAGTAATGGGCGTGTATATATGGCGGAGAATCGCACATTTGACCCAAGATCAGGCTAGGTTCACATTTTTTTAAGTGTTTTTCATTATATTTTTTATGTATTTTCTGATACTTTTTTTATTATGCATTTTTCACGCTCTCCCGCCTTATGTAAACTCGTATTCACATAATTGCGACCCGTGTTCTGCTTTAGAGAGCCCATTCATTTTATTGGGCTGCCCTACCCACAGAAACGCGAGGAAAGAAAACTTTGTTTTTCAAACTGCACTGCACCAAGTCGCATGACAGTGCAACATTTGCCGATGTGTGGAGGCGTCATTAAAAATTACATTTTGACTGCTGATGCAGATACCGCTGGCCAGATACCCTAATCCACCAATCAGCCACCCTGCACAGATTCAAACAGCAAAGCCTTATTGGAGTCCACTCAAAGTTCTCATTTTTAACTGAAGGCCTGATGAAGGGGGAGTTCCTTTGACCCCCTCAAAGGAAAAATGCGTTGAAGGTCTTTTAACACAACATCAATAAATTAATTTGGACTTTTACCAGGGACAGCCAGCTCGTAGTGTGGTTTTAAAAAGAGTCCGGTAAGATTTTCAGTGTCATACACTTTAAAAATGTGCACCTGTACCGCTGAACGAAATTGCATCCAACTCTTGAAGATATTGTTTTTATTATCGTAACATTTGCACCAGTGCAAGTGCTTAGTATCGGCACCACTACCGATGGGCACCACTAGTTTTTGTACGTTAGTTTCTTTCTTTTTTTTTTTTTTTTATTGAAACGCGTTTGCGGTGTGTTCATCTGTGTTTCAGTGCTGTGAAAGCACCTCAATAGTGCAAACTTGGTTCAGTAAAATACATTCTATTTTTTGCGTGTGCGTCCATACTGCGTTTAAAAATGTGTTCAACTGCAGTGTAAACGAGCCCTATAAGTGTCTCATAAGAATTTGGATCTTTAAACTCAATTAAATATTTTTTAAAAAGTGTGGCACCCTATATATATATATATATATATATATATATATATATATATATATATATATATATTTATATATATTTATTTTTTTTACATTTTGGATCATGTGGGGATCGGGGTTAGAATTCTCTCATACATTGTATGGGAAACTACTGAAGAAATCCAGCAAATTCCAAGGGGTTAACATACTTTTTCTTGCCACTGCTCATACATTTATATCAACCACTTGACCTCCGGAAGATTTACCCCCCTTCATAAACAGGTCACCTCTTGTGATACGGCACTGTGTTACTTTAACTGACAATTGTGCGGTCATGCAACGTTGTACACAAATAAAATGTATAATTTTTTTCCCACAAATAGAGATTTCTTTTGGTGGTATTTTTATTACCATTTTTTTTTTTGTGCTATAAACAAAACAAAAAAAAATTTTGAAAAAAAAAAACACCCCAAACTTTTACTTTCTGCTATAATAGATATCCAAAAAAATATATATAAAAAGACAAATGTATTCATCAGTTCAGGTCAGTACGGTGACCTGCCTTGTTTACATAGGCAGATAGCAGTTCTGTGTCTCTGCGGGTGCTGATGGACATCGAGTACCTGGCACCCGCCGATCGGCTTCCGCTGTGTGTGCTAGTTTCCATCACATCCGTACCCGCGCCCCCAACCCGGAAGTGCGGGATCACGTATATATACGTGATCCGGCGCACAGCTGCCACCCTGTAGCAGTAAAACTGCTATAGGACAGACAGCAAGTGGATATATCTCTATAAATATATCTATCTATCTATCTATCTATCTATCTATCTATCTATCTATCTATCTATCTATCTATCTATCTATCTATCTATCTATCTATATACATTTATATTTGTATCTATCTATCTATCTATCTATCTATCTATCTATCTATCTATCTATCTATCTATCTATCTATCTATCTATCTATCTATCTATCTATCTATCTATCTATCTATGTATATGTATATATATATATATATATATATATATATATATATATATATATATAATTTGTATCTATCTATATATATATAGATCTGTATCTATCTATAGATATAGATACATAGATATATATACTGTATATACATACATATTTGACTCATGTTGATATATAAAAATGCTACAAAAAAGAAAAAAGGATACATTTATGTCAATGTCCCAAACAAGTGATCTGTTATGGTGTTTATCCCTCGTTCACATTGAACGCGGCTTTGAAATCGTGCAACTTCATTTGAAATCGCACCATTTCAAAGTCGGATTTCAGTGCGACTTCGGGTGCAACCTAGATGTCTATTGAAGTCGCCAAAAGAAGTGCAGGAATTACTTTTGCAAATCGGTGCGGCGCCGCAAAGTCGGCGTTGCACTGATTGGAATAGTGTCATTGGCAATGGGCTGCGAGTTGTCATGCGATTTGACCTGTCAGATTGCTCCAATGTGAACTAGGGCTTAGACAGGTTTACTCTATACAAGCCGGCGTTCCTATTATCAGTATTGGTAATAATTGAGAAAGTCCAACAACTTTATCATCTGCGACTGTGGCTTGGCGACTCTCCTCGGTGCGGAGTCATTCCTCGAGTCCTCTGCTGGCAGTTTCTGTGGTTTTCTTTCTCATGCTGTGAATGAGAAGGTTTATCTTGGGACGCAGCCTGCTCCCGTCCTGGAGGTTGTCCCCGTGCCTGCCGTCCATGGACGGGGTCACGGCCTCTGGTGTCACAGCCCTGGAAGGGAGGCTGTTCTGTGGCTACCAAAATAGAGAGCGGCAAATAAGGCGGCTGACCCCGCCGCTGGTCACTGACTAATCTTAGAAACCTTTTAAACTTGTAAGCTGCTGACGGAGCACATGTGACGGTCACTCGGCCAAAATCGTATTTTATCCATAAAAGGTTCACCTGCTGCCGGGACCGACGTCCTCCCATGTGGGATTTAAAGCTGAACTCTGTGCAGAAGGAAAGACGCAAAATCAACGCAGCTCTGTATTCATAAATACATCATTAAATGTATTTCCTGCCACCTGAATGTGACTGGCATCAGCCTATTGCAGTGCCTGCACAGCAGAGCTCAGACTAGAATCAGAAGATCAGCACAAGGAGCCAATCAGTTCATGTGCTGTCAAGGAGCATGCTGATAGGAGGAGAGAGCAGAGTGACTGAGAGATGAGCTCAGCACTGGGCTGCTTCTCTTTTTTTTCTGTCCAGTCACAGGCTGGATGTCCTGGACTCAGAGGAAGTGGGTTGAATAATGTTGAGCATCAGTCTGAGGACATCTAGTGGCAGAAAAGAGGTACTGCTAGGAAAATCAGGAGCGAAGATAAATATTGCTGCAAAAGCTGTTTTTTTATCTTGTAATGTGCTATTCATTTTTATTTTGTTGTGTTTGGCTTGAGTTCTGCTTTAGAGCAAAACTTCCAACGGAGAAAAATTATAAAATGGGCATGCAGCTTTTGTTGGAAAGTGTCATAACTGGGTTTTTGTTTTTTTTTTGCAGTATGAAGCCAGATTAAGGAGAATTCAGCTTGTTTCCCATCCCAGTGATACGCTGTGACAACTTTACATGCTATGTGTCTCTGGGACAGGAAGTGAGGGGAAATCTCCCCAGCGGGGACACAGACAATATATAAAACCTGACAGGGTTCTAACTCTTTCCCTGTTAGTCCAAAACTACACTTTGGTGGACTTTGCAGCCTGTCACCTCAGGGGTGGGGGGGGTTGGGGGTGGCTTGGGCAGGGCAGCCCGGCTCTCATCTGTGCTATTAGACCCTGGCCCGGCTCTCATCTGTGCTATTAGACCCTGGCCCGGCTCTCATCTGTGCTATTAGACCCTGGCCCGGCTCTCATCTGTGCTATTAGACCCTGGCCCGGCTCTCATCTGTGCTATTAGACCCTGGCCCGGCTCTCATCTGTGATATTATATCCTGGCCCGGCTCTCATCTGTGCTATTAGGTCCTGGCCCGGCTCTCATCTGTGCTATTAGACCCTGGCTCGGCTCTCATCTGTGCTATTAGACCCTGGCCCGGCTCTCATCTGTGCTATTAGGTCCTGGCCCGGCTCTCATCTGTGCTATTAGACCCTGGCTCGGCTCTCATCTGTGCTATTAGGTCCTGGCCCGGCTCTCATCTGTGCTATTAGACCCTGGCTCGGCTCTCATCTGTGCTATTAGATCCTGGCCCGGCTCTCATCTGTGCTATTAGACCCTGGCCCGGCTCTCATCTGTGCTATTAGGTCCTGGCTCGGCTCTCATCTGTGATATTATATCCTGGCCCGGCTCTCATCTGTGCTATTAGACCCTGGCCCGGCTCTCATCTGTGCTATTAGATCCTGGCCCGGCTCTCATCTGTGCTATTAGACCCTGGCCCGGCTCTCATCTGTGCTATTAGATCCTGGCCCGGCTCTCATCTGTGCTATTAGACCCTGGCCCGGCTCTCATCTGTGCTATTAGGTCCTGGCTCGGCTCTCATCTGTGATATTATATCCTGGCCCGGCTCTCATCTGTGCTATTAGATCCTGGCCCGGCTCTCATCTGTGCTATTAGGTCCTGGCCCGGCTCTCATCTGTGCTATTAGATCCTGGCCCGGCTCTCATCTGTGCTATTAGGTCCTGGCCCGGCTCTCATCTGTGATGTTATATCCTGGCCCGGCTCTCATCTGTGCTATTAGGTCCTGGCCTGGCTCTCATCTGTGCTATTATATCCTGGCCCGGCTCTCATCTGTGATGTTATATCCTGGTCTGGCTATCATCTGTGCTGTTAGATCCTGGCCCGGCTCTCATCTGTACTATTAGATCCTGGCCTGGCTCTCATCTGTACTGTTAGATCCTGGTCTGGCTATCATCTGTGCTGTTAGATCCTGGCCTGGCTCTCATCTGTACTATTAGATCCTGGCCTGGCGCTCCTCCCTCCCCTTCTCCTTTTTTGTGACTGCAGGGAGGGAAGGGAGTAGTGGTGCTGGGAGCAGGCGCCCTCTGGTGGTCGGAGGGTGGCAGTGCAGGTTGTGCTAGCTTGCTCTGCCCGCAGTGCAGCCCAGCTCCCAGCAGGTCACAGACTGGCACCCCTGCCTTAGTGGATGGAGGAGTGGGCTTTTCTCGGCAGGCTTTTTTTTGCATGCAGACCAATCTAGGTAATGCCCACATGTAATGCTGAGCTGCCACGATTGAAAAAAATTAAACCCAATCAATGAAATGGGCAGGCCAGGGACAGTAAGGCTAGGGTTGGAAAGGCTAGATGATGCTGGATGTTCTCCAACCAGGAAATGAGGTGGGCTCTATCTGACTTGCTGCAGATTCTAATGCACAATGTGAGAAGCTCATGGTGTGCAGTGAAATCAGAGTAATCTGTTTCAGTACAGGAGAGGAGTCGGTACAAATGTGCAAGACTAAACTTTGGGTTTAAATTTGGGTGAGTGGAGGAGGGAGGGGAAGTCTTGTGCAGTCAGTCTGAGAAGGTTTTTTTTTCCCGGTGTTCGGTCATTGCTGGTGCAGTAATAAAAATCTGATCCTGCAATTTAGTAAATACGTAGAAGCCACATAAAACTTGTTCCAGGTGAAGGTTACAGGGAGCGTTCCAAGTCCGCACTCTCGGAGAACGCGCCAAGCTGATCCCTCCATGGGTGAGGCTTTGGCCGCGGTTTCTCCAGTCGCAGCTAAATTCTGGAACCATGGAACTGTACGGCCAAACCAAAAGTAGCGAAAGCGTCCGAGGTGGTGATTGGTGCACTGAGCAGGCTGGCAGTGGCCTGGCTGGATTTATCCCAGTATAAAACTCTCTAATGCAGCCGAATCCTCTTGGCTGGGATGAGGACTGGCTGGAATTCCAGAGAGAGCGCACCATGTGACTCGCCGTCCCAGGGGAACGCTGCCTTATGCTTCCCACGTGTGATTTAAAGGGACACTACACCTTTCCTAAACGTGTATTGGAGGAGTCGGATTCGACTCATTAAGACCCCTTTCACACCGGGGCGGTGTTAGCGGTAAAGCGCCGCTAGTTTTGCTGTTATAGCGGCGCTTTGCGGCCGCTAGCAGGGTGCTTTTAACCCCCACTAGAGGCCAAAGAAAGGGTTAAAAGCGCCCGTGTTGTGGCACTGCCGAAGCGTTTGCAGGTGCTTCGGCAGCGCTGCCCATTCATTTCAATGGGGAGGGCGTTTTGGGAGCGGCGTGAACACCGCTCCTATACCACCCCAAAGATGCTGTTTGCAGGACTTTTTTTCCGGTCCTGAAAGCGCACTGCTCCAGTGTAAAAGCACTCGGGCTCTCACACTGGGGAGTCATGAGAGGCACTTTTCAGGCGTTTTACATGCACTATTTTTAGCGATAAAACGCCTGAAAAGCACCCCGGTGTGAAAAGGGTCTAAGAATTCATGGTTGAAGAAAGTCAATGGAATTCCTATGGAGCAAATGGATTGGGTCAACCAAACTAGAGTATCCCAAGGACCCAAAGCTAAAAATATTATCTCCAAATCCATTCATCATGTGTATTGTTCCTGGAATCTTGGAGCGCTTTCTATATTTTTTCCAGATCTGTGCAGTAATCCAGTGTGAGGCTTTTCCTGTAATAAAGACCGCTCACTGCTGCTCTCTCTCCTTGTCCAGGGTGACTGGTCTTGTCTCCGCCCCCTCCTGTAGTTTTCAGTAGTGGATGGAGTCTGCTGGGCCCCTCCCGCAGCTCTGCTCTGTGTAGTGTACAGCACCAGTGATGATGTCACTGCTACTTTTACGTGGTAATATCTGGGTTTGCAAAGGCATTTATTTTCAGCCCTCTCTTCTCTACATCCGTTCAAAGTGCAGAACTTTTATGGCTTGTCTGAGCTTTCAGAAAGCAGGGGGTGGAAAGCTAAGGTTGCACACTGCAGAGCTCAGTTAGAACTGATTGGAGGAAAAGGGACACACCCCCTTCACACAGCACACAGGAACAGAGAAGAGGATGTGAATCACAGGTTGTGTGCTGGAGCCCTCTCTTCTCTACATCCGTTCAAAGTGCAGAAATGATATGGCTTGTCTGAGCTTTCAGAAAGCACAGGGGCAGGAAGCTGAGGTTACACGCTGCAAGGCTCAGTGAGAGCTGATTGGAGGAAAAGGGACACACCCACCTACACACGGGATAGGGCTGAGGCTGTCAATCACAGGCTGTGTGCTGGAGCCCTCTCTTCTCTACATCCGTTCAGAGTGCAGAAATTATATGGCTTGTCTGAGCTTTCAGAAAGCAGGGGGGCGGGAAGCTGAGGTTACACACTTCTGAGCTCAGTAAGAGCTGATTGGAGGAAAAGGGACACACCCACCATCACACAGCACACAGGAACAGAGCTGAGGCTATCAGTCACAGACTGTGTGCTGGAGCTCCCTCCCCTGTGTCAGGAACACAGAAGAGATTTATGCTGAAGCAAACAGAAATGCCACTTAGTGCTGTGGATGGAGACAAGCACGCTTGTATATTCCATGTCTAAGATTTACAACCACTTTATAGCAACCAGCCTGACCTGGACCGGAACGCCGGTGCCCAATTTCTGAAGTTTGGTGCCTTTGTGCGCCCCATTGTGTGCGTGTAAAAATGCCTTTTTTGCGAGGTGCGGCGAACACAGCGGATGTCATTTTTGAATAAATTGCAACTCAGTTGTCTGCCGGTTTCCATATACAATGCGCAAATCAGAATGGTTGGCGGGGCCTTGAACTCGTTCCAGCGGTTAAGAGCCGTTAGATAGTCTGCATTCGCGGCTGGCTCCATTCAGCGCCCGTGAAAGCTCTCTCGGTGTCCTTTTGTTGGGACGATTGTATTCTCTCCCTGGCAGAGACGGAGACTGTCACAGAGCGAACGAGCTGCCAGCCCTGTGTACATATTGACAGAAATCAGGTGTGTCACAAATAAGGGTTACCTTGTTTAACCAGCGGATTATCCAATTGTTTCAGCCTGCGAGGGGTTAGTATCCGGCACGGCCAGATTTGCTTAATATAACATTTCGCTGGTGCCACTTTCAGACGCTCGTTTAACCCTTCGCTGCCTAAACAGGGTGAAGTGCCCGATATTTAGGAGATAAATATTCTGCCAATTGGGGGGTATTATTATTATCTTTTAATGTTGAAGCTGAATTGTGGATAATAAAGACAGCTTGTTTCCATGTATACATTTATAATAAAATCATTACATTTAATTTCTCATCCATTGAGGGACATAGGTAATCTTATACTGTCAGGTTATACTGCCACCTACAGGAGGACTGGATACTGGCAAAAAACAACTGTGTTCCTTAGTGAACTCCAAGAAAAGGATTTAATGATGAGTGCAAAAATCCTAATTTTCTTTCTTATCCATTGAGGAACACAACTAATCATTTACTGTCAGGTTATACTGCCGCCTACAGGAGGATAGAACAGTAGCAAAAAACAACTGTGTCCCTCAATGAACTTCAAGAAAAGGATTTACTGGTGAGTGCAAAAATCCTAATTTTCTTTTTTGTCCATTGAGGGACACAGGTAGTCATTTACTGTCGGGTTATGCTGCTACCTACAGGAGGACTGGATACTGACAAAAAAAACAACTGTGTCCCTCAATGAACTCCAAATAAAGTATTTAATGGTGAGTGCAAAAATCCTAATTTTCTTTTTTGTCCATTGAGGGACTCGGTAGTCATATACTATCAGGTTATACTGCCGCCTACAGGATGATTGGACACTAGTAAAAATGACCGTGTTACCTGTGAGTGCAAAAATCCCTATTTTTTCAGTTTATTGAGGGACACATGTAGTCATATACTGCTGGATTATACTGCTGCCTACAGGAGGATTGAGCACTAGTAAAAAACAACCCCAGTAGTCATGATCTTTGGTTGATTTTCTAAAACTGGTGCACACAGAATCTGGTACAGCTGTGCGTAGTAACCAATCAGCTTCAACCTCTGTGACCAAGTGAGTGGGGCGAAACATGTTAGGGGGTGTGGCTGGAACGGCGCTGGCTGAGGCCACATTCATCTACATACTAATGTACTTGGGTTGGTGAGCGGCGCCTTGCTTCTCCTAGAAACTGATTGGTTACCATGCACAGTTGCACCAGATTCTGTCAGGTTATACTGCCGCCTACAGGAGGATTGGACCCTAGCAAAAAACGTCTGTGTCCTGCAATGTATGTCACTTCTGTCAGCTCTGTCAGCTCATTCCCCACAGTTACAACCTGTTGTACCACTTCTCCCACCCTATTAGATTGTAAGCTCTTTTGAGCAGGGCCCTCTTAACTCTTTTATTTTATTGTAATGTATCTGTACTGTCTCCCTTTTATATTGTAAAGTGCTGGATAAACTGTTGGCGCTATATAAATCCTGTATTATAATAATAATGAAAAATCCTATTTTCTTTCGTTTCCATTGAGGGACACCGGTAGTCATATATTGTTGGGGTATGCTGCCGCATACAGGAGGATGGGACGCTTTCAAAAAATGACTGTGTCCCTCAATGGATTCCAAGAAAAGAATTTAATGATGAGTGCATAAATCCTCATTTTCATTCTTGTCCATTGAGGGACACAGGAAGTCATATATTGTTGGGTTATACTGCCGCCCAACTGAGGAGTAAAGCTAGCCAAAAGCGACCCTCAATGAACTGCAAAAAGAAAAGGTTTTAGCAGTGAGTGAAAAATTCCTATTTTCTTGTTCATTGAGGATCACAAGAAGCCATTGGCTATTGGGTTATGCTGCCACCTCCAAGAGGACAAAAAAATGTCTGTGTCCCTCAATGAATTCCAAGAAAAGGATTTACCAGTGCGTGCAAAAATCCTATTTTCTTTCTTGTCCATTGAGGGACACAGGTAGTCATATACTGTCAGGTTATACTGCCACCTACACTAGGATTGGACATTCGCCTAAATAATGAAGTGTTCTTGTGTCTCTCAATGAAATATGATTTACCAGCTAATGTAAAAATCCTATTTTCCTTCTTGTTTATTGATGGACAAAGGAAGTCATATACTGTCGGGTTAGGCCGCCACCTACAGGAGGACTGGGCACTGGCGAAAATTGGCAGTATATGACTTCTGTGTTCCTCAATGGACTCCAAGAAAACAGAAAAATTGTATCAAATACTTACCATGATTTTCCTTTCCTTTCCTTTTCATGTAGTATGCTGGCATAGATTGGCACCAGGAAAGGAACATTACGGTAAGTATTTGATACAATTTTCAGTTTTTTGTGTTCTACAATGAAGTTCAAAAAAAGGATTTAGCACAGAATATGAAAGTTTTATTTTCTTTTTCGCCCGGCATGGGACCCAGAAAGTCATATACTGTCATTATCAGTTAGTGTCCAGTCCTTCCGTAGGCAGCAGTATAACCCAGTAGTATATAACTTCTTGTGTCATGTGTAAGGTTGGGTGGGAATGGGTTAAAAATAAATTTCACTTACCTTACCCCTCCCTCTCTAGCAGCCAGCACTCTTCTCTTCCCTCTAATGCTTTGGGTGGGCCCTCGCCATCCTTGCTCACAGTGTAGGGCTGCTGGTCTCAGAGTACTGGTCTTGCATTGTACTTGATGATGTCAGAGTGCTGGTCCTGCATTGTACTTGATGATGTCAGAGCACCGATGAGAAAAATGTTCCGGGCAAGCGATGGGTAAGGTGAGTAGGGCACCGTAGACAAAAAAATGAACATTTATCCCTTGCCCTGCTGGGGGAGCCCAACTGCAAGGGTAGTTTGTAGCAGTTCCCCGGAGTTCAGATTTAAATCTACCAGTTAACCCTTTCCAGGTCACACCGCAGACTCCAGACTGAATGTGAGTGACGATTGTCGGGGACAGATGGAGTCTGCAAATTAGTGTCATTAGCATAAGACTGATTACAGCAAAATGCTGATTTTAATATTGTTACTTTTCCTGGATTTTGCTCTTTTTATATTTATTTATTTTTTTATCCCGTCTGTTTGCCCTCCCTGCTCTGCTGGTGTTTGGTTATCCCATATTATGCAGTGTATGTGTCCTCATGGTTCACTTGATACCGACTTCCTGAGATGACAATGAGGAGCGAGCACTATGTAGGAGAAGGAGCCGCCTCTGCCATGCTACCCCCCCCCCCATGAATATGCAAACCAAGGGAAACTCATGTTCAAAAGAAATTGATTGTGCAGCACAGTGGCTGAGTGGTTAGTGCATCCAGCTACAAGCACTGGGGTCACTGGTTCAAATCCCAACCACAGAACTACCTGCTTGGAGTTTGCATGTTCTCCCTGTGCCTGTGTGGGTTTCCTCCGGGTACTCCGGTTTCCTCCCACACTCCAAGACATGCTGGTAGGGTAATTGGTTCCTGTCTAAATTGGCCCTAGTATGTGTATGTATGAATTAGGGCTGGGAGATTTTCTTAAAAAAAAAATCTTCGATTCTCTTAAAAAAAAACTTGATTCACGATTCAAATCGAGTTTTTTTTTTCTTTGGAAACCGCGCCGGTCCCGAGGCGCTGCGGGCATGAGCTTTTAGGTGAGGCTGCGGCTTCGGCCTGATCCGCGGCGTCCGGCCTCGCAGACTAGGCCGAAGCCGCGGCCTCACCTAAAAACTCCTTGCCAGCAGCTCTTCAGGCCCGGCACGGTGTCAGCGCCGGTCCGGAGGCGCTGCGGGCATGAGTTTTTAGGCGAGGCCGCGGCTTCGGCCTAGTCCGTGGCGTCCGGCCGTAGCAGCGGACTAGGCCGAAGCCTACAAACTCATGCCCGCAGCGCCTCGGGACCGGCGCGGTGGAAAAAAAAAATGTTAAAAAAAACGATTTGCTTAAGTTTTGAATCGATTTCACCTCTCAACTCGATTCAAGATTTAAATCGATTTTTTTCCCAGCCCTAGTATGAATGTGAGTTAGAGACCTTAAATTGTAAGCTCCTTGGGGGCAGGGACTGATGTCAATGTACAATATACAAGCGCTGTGTAAATAGTTTTTGCTTTATAAGTACCTGAAATAAATAAATTAACCAATGGAGTCCCCAGGGCTTGCCCTATACTATAGGCTTTAATGGGCGTGCCCAAAAAAAAACACGCAATTCTCCTCCTATACTACAAGTTGAGTGCAAAAAATGCATACACAAACACACAAAAGATGTACTATCAGATTTGGATACACTGACAAATTGAAGCCAAACTCCAGATAACACTTTATAAGCAGTTTTGTTCCTTTTGGGATAAAGATTTTCTTTAAATGAATAAAAGCTGATCATCGCAAGCGCCCCTGTCAGTAGTAAATGTTTTGCCTGAGCAACAGATTTACTGGCTGGATCACCAAGTGGAAATAAAAGAAGGTCTAAAAAAGAAAACGAATGCAGCTGGCATATCTAAGGATGGCCGTACACTATACCAGGGTTTCTCAAATCCAGTCCTCAAGGCGCCCCAGCAGGTCATGTTTTCAGGATTTCCCTCAGATGAAACGGCTGTAGTAATTACTTAGGCAGTGACTCACTTGTGCAAAATAATGGAGAGCCTGAAAACATGACCCGTTGGGGCGCCTTGAGGACTGGAGTTGGGAAACACGGGGCTATACAATTAGATTTACCAAAACCATATAATAGGAGGTCAAACCTAAACACTTTCAATGTGTATGCAGTCAGGCAGGCCTCTTACACTACATAGTTGAAGGTAAATCTAAAGAAAATTGTATATTGTATGGCCAGCTTTAGGATTGGTAAGCTGCAGTTGTTTTTGGATTTACGGGTAGACTAACACCAGAATGCAGTGCGAGAAATGCACGTTCCATGTGTGTTTCCCGCGCTGCATTCAAAACGCAGTGGATGTGCGATCTGCTGCAGGTGTCAATATATTCTTAACGACATCCCAAACAGATCACCAATGCAGTGCGTTTGGCTACACCGGATCGCACACTACCATGGTACCATGCGATTTGGTGCGGTGCGTTTTTGAAAAGTAGCGTTTTAATTACCTAGCGCATTCAAAGGTGGTATGGGATCATCAAAAAAACACGGCTAAACATTTGTTGTTACATCTCTAAGTCCATGAGAAAGAGGCCTAACACCTCTACTGTACACAGTGATGACATCCAAACATGTTTCAAGCACTGGGAGCCTTAGGCTCAGTTCACACCTAATACCGATGCGGCTCACAGCAGGGGTCCGGTGCGTCCCCGTTCACCGTTTCAGGTCCGATTTCAGCCTGAATTTTGGGCTGAATTCGGACCTGAAACAGACCAAAAGACGCACAGGACTTCTGTGCAAATTCGCACCGGAGCCGCATCGGAGATATATGAACCGTCTCCATAGAGAGCCGGTCACAGTCTCCTGCTATTGTGAATTGGATGTGCATCCAATTCACAATAGTGTGAACCCGGCCTGAAGAGGAGAGTGCAGGAAAGAGCCCAGCCGTGTGCTTCTGCTCCAGGAAGCTGCCGCCTCTGAATAGCGCTGTCACCTCTGTGCCACTTAGAAGACGTGTGCCAACCACAAGACTTGCCGAACAGAACTCCAAATTACCATAAAGATTTCCACAGTGCGTGTTTTCAATGCACAGCTGATTGTGCAGATGTTTATCTGTGAATGTGCCCCTTAAATTCAGTGTAGGATCTCATTATGTATGTATTGTCCCCCCCCCTGGTGGTCAGGCCCGGCGCTCTCCACACCATCATCCTGTGACCCCCCCCGGATAGGATCCCATCTGATAAATCTTGCGGATTTCACTTCTTTCATTATCGTCTTAGCATCTCCTGTCGCTGATCGGCTGCCAACTCCAACATGTGTTATCTCATCCCCACAGAGTACAAGCCAAAACAACCTGTACCCATTAACCCCCGCACTGCCACGGGGCACCCGGCTGTGTCTCTTGGCCCGGGAATGTCGTGTTTACATTGGTCGTGGCGTGCCAAGTACGACGCGATTTTTATTGTAGACAGTAGTCATGGCTGAACTGAGATCCCCCCGTCTGTGTGATGTGTAGTGACACGCCAGATATTTCTTCACTCCGCTCACATGGGGACACCGGCAAAACACCTGGCTTCACACCATCGCACCACCTGCACGCTGATGTGCGTTAAAGTACTTGCATTGACACGCATTGTGCGTTTTTTTTTTTTTTACGCATTTTTTTTTTTTTTTTTTAAAGAAAGTTCCTTAATTTTGTATTTCCTTCCTCCTTAAATATGGTGCGTTCTGTAGTCGCCCTAGCGTCCTTGCATTAGTGTATACTGGGCCTATTGGAAATGATTTTTACTTGTTAATGCATCCCTAACGCTCATGGTGTGACTGGGTCCTTAATGCGCAGCTTTAAAAAAATATGTGTGTATATATATATATATATATATATATATATATATATATATGTATATATGTATATATATATATATATATGTGTATATATGTATATATATATATATGTATATATATATATATATATATATATATATATATGTATGTATATATATATATATATATATATATATATATATATATGTATGTATATGTATGTATGTATTTAATACACATATACAAATATATATATATTTGTATATGTGTATAAAGTGTGTATGTGTGTATAAAATATATATATATATACATACACACACACACACACACAATTTTTTTTTATAATTATATATATATATAATTATAAAAAAAAATATTTGTATGTGTTATATATATATATATAAAAAAATTGTGTATATATATATATATATCCCCAGTGCCGGCAGCACTTATGCAGCCCCAGACCATGACACTCCCACCACCATGCTTGACTGTAGGCAAGACACGCTTGTCTTTGTACTGCTCACCTGGTTGCCGCCACACATGCTTGACACCATCTGTTTATCTTGGTCTCATCAGACCACAGGACATGGTTCCAGTAATCCATGTCCTTGGTCTGCTTGTCTTCATCAAAGTGTTAGCAGGTTTTCTTGTGCATCATCTTTAGAAGAGGCTTCCTTCTGGGATGACAGCCACGCAGACCAATTTGATGCAGTGTGTGGCGTATGGTCTGAGCACTGACAGGCTGAACCCCACCCCTTCAACCTCTGCAGCAATGCTGGCAGCACTCATACATCTATTTCCCAAAGACAACCTCTGGATATAACACTGAGCACGTGCACTCAACTTCTTTGGTCGACCATGGTGAGGCCTGTTCTGAGTGGAACCTGTCCTGTTAAACTGCTGTATGGTCTTGGCCACCGTTCTGCAGCTCAGTTTCAGGGTCTTGGCAATCTTCTTATAGTCTAGGCCATCTTTATGTAGAGCAACAATTCTTTTTTTCAGATCCTCAGAGAGTTCTTTATCATGAGGTGTCATGTTGAACTTCCAGTGACCAGTATGAGAGAGTGAGAGCGATAACACCGAATATAACACATCTGCTCTCCATTCACACCTGAGACCTTGTAACACTAACAAGTCACATGACATCGGGGAGAGAAAATGGCTAATTGGGCCCAATTTGGACATTTTCACTTAGGGGTGTACTCACTTTTGTTGCCAGCAGTTTAGACATTAATGGCTGTGTGTTGAGTTATTTTGAGGGGACAACAAATTTACACTGTTATACAAGCTGTACACTCACTACTTTACATTGTAGCAAAGTGTCATTTCTTCAGTCACATGAAAAGATATAATAAAATATTTACAAAAATGTGAGGGGTGTACTCACTTTTGTGTGATACTGTATGTTGTCTTAGGACAACCCATTCAAAACGAATGAGCTGCCAATGCTTCCTAATGTGACCCTATTTTTGTATTGCAATGCATGGTAATGCATTGCATTAGTGCCATTGGGGTGCCATTTAATTATCCTTGACTCTAGACCACTTAGAAGCCTCAGTGAGCCTCAAACACTGCCTGCAAATTTTGCAGCCCTCGGAGCCTGAAACATGTTAGAGTGACAACTCTGTAAGATGGAATAGAGCTGTCCCTTTAGAATGACATGGCCATGGTTGCGTTCCCATCTGCCCCCCCTCCCCTCCTGAAGACTTCTGGGATGTATGACATCATATTGGCCTAAGCCAGAAACCAGGAAGTAACAAAAAAAAAAGTAAAAAAAAAAAAAAAAAATTTAAAACATGTAAATATAATATACTTTCCTATCTATTTACTAATGGTAGTAGCATAAGGATTAAACATAGTTAATGTTGATTGAGAAAGTGAAGTTCCACTTTAATAAGGGTGTTATCACCACCTCCATGTGATTAATGAGGACCGGTTTGTGCCGCCCCCTCGTCTCATTAAATCGCTGTCACAGATAAGAATATTCCTGTTTGTTTGGCAGATCAGGAGCTGACTCACCTGTATTCTCTTCCTGCCTCTAAAACACACTTATCTGTCTTTTATAATCTTCCCAGAAAGGTAATAACTGCTTTCCGCATCCCCACCCCCTCCTTCATCCATAGGGAGATGTGATTGCAGAATGACTTAAAGCAGAACTCCGGGCAGATATAAAAGACACAAATGAATGTAGCTCTGTAATCATGAATGCATCATTAATTATCTATTTTTTAAATACAAACACCTGAATGTGACCTCTGTGCAGCAGAGCTGGAGTGTGAGACAAAGAAGCAGCACAAGAAGCCAATCAGTTCACGTGCTGACAAGAAGCATGCTGATAGGAGGAGAGAGCAGAGTGATGGAGAGATAAGCTTTTCACTGTGCTCCTTATTCTTTCGTTGTCCAGTCACAGGCAGGAGGCGGGTCCAGGACAACCTGAGTTGAATGATGCTAGGACATCTAGTGGCAGAAAAAAAGTGCCCCAAGATGACATCAAACGAAACGCGTCGGTAGGAGCAACGTGCTAACGTCATCGCGCGAAACGTCCCATTGTTTGTTAGTACGGACGTGCGTATTGCGGCCGGCCGCATATTTTTAACCATTTTTTGTAGTCATAACCTTGCAGGCGTTTGTGTTTTTAACATTTAATAAAAAACCTAGGAGGTTTTACCTATGGCCACTCTTTGAATTTTTTTCTGAGCTACGTTCGTGCCACCATTTACCAAGCTGTGTACAAGCCTAAAGTGGAGGATTCGTCCAGCTACATTCCGGATCAGACGCCCCTCAGATGCGGTGATTGGATTGATGTCGGAATATCATTGAGGAAAAGGCCCTGGCTGGGTGTTAGCCACGGGCATTTCTTGCCTGTGCAGCTGGTAAGCGTACATTCCTAATGGTGGTGGATTCACGGTGTCTGTCAAGCAAAAGTCACATGAATTTCTTTGAACCGTTCACACGCTGATTCACTTTCCGTCAATGACTCACCTTCTGTAAAAGAATTTCTGATTGGAACTTTGATTTACCGTCACAGAATTACCCACAGAGTCAATTACTTTACAGTTGGGACTGTTTTTGATGTATCACTTACTTATCACTCCTGGTTACGTTGTATAAGGTTAAGGTCCACTTACATATTAGTTAGAGCGCAACCATATTTTGTTTTTATTTTTTAGAAAAAAAGTACTGCAGGTGAAATCTGTGAATATTGCTGCAAAAGCCAGTTTTGTTATTTTGTTTTTTAATGGGCAGTTCATATTTTTTTCTTGTTTTTGGCTGGAGTTCTGCTTTAAAGGGGAACTATAGTCCACTTAGTTTGAATGGACTTGTAAAGTGTCTTGCGTGTTTCGTCCGATCGCTTCATACCCTGAACATTTTGGTACTCCAGTCTACAAATAAGTACACATAGTAGTCTTACAATCTATTTTAAATATATGTTTGGTAAAATTAACACAGCTGGTTTTTTTGTTGGAATAATTACATTTTTTTTTTAAAACTCAGTCGTTTTCAGGAGTAGAGTATAAATGGACCACATATAAAAAACAATCAAGTTAGATCACCTTATGAAAAAATATTCACAATTTAAGACATAAATAGAATGTGAACATAATTTGAATTTAAGAACAAAAATGTTCTCTTCCATGTGATCAGATACAAGGGACTCTCTGCAGTCTCTAATGATTTTAAACATCCACAATGCTTGTAGCAGCATACCATGTAATCATTGCCTAGGTTTAAGGTCAGGACGGCTGCTGCTGCTGCTGCTACCTCATTCATTTTAATAAACAGATACTGTTTGTAATCACCAAGCTTCGGTAATGCTGATGGATTTTCCGCTGCTTCACCCAGAGTCAGGATTTTAATGACAGGTCCTTTTTGATTCTAATATACAGACACATGTCTTTATAGAAACAGAATACGTCTTGTGTTTATTTAGCTGTATAAGGTACAGACAAGCAAATGTAGCATCAGCTGATGGAAAAACCACAATTATCATACAACACACAAAGGTCTATTGGTACTTGGCGTTCCCCTAGAGCCTGTATGCTGTCTATCTGTCTGTCCGCATAGTTTCTCTGCAGGGCTTAAATCCTGTGTGTTGTCTGTCTGTCTTTACACATAGTTTCCCTGCAGGTCTGAGATCCTGTGTGTTGTCTGTCTGTCCATACACATAGTTTCCCTGCAGGTCTGAGATCCTGTCTGCCATTCATCTGTTTTTCCACATAGTTTCCCTGCAGGGCTGAGATCATGTCTGCTGTCCATCCACATAGTTTCCCAGCAGGGCTGAGACCCTGCATGTTGTCTGTCTGTCCATCCACATAGTTTCCCTGCAGAGCTAAGATCCTGTGTGTTGCCTGTCTGTCCATCCACATTGTTTCCCTGCAGGGCTGTTGTTTGTCTGTCCACATAGTTTCCCTGCAGATCTGAGATCATGTCTGCTGTCCGTCTGTCCATCCACATAGTTTCCCTGCAGATCTGAGATCATGTCTGCTGTCCGTCTGTCCATCCACATAGTTTCCCTGCAGAGCTGAGATCCTGTGTTTTGCCTGTCTGTCCATTCACATCGTTTCCCTGCAGGGCTGTTGTTTGTCAGCATAGTTTCCCAGCAGGGCTGAGATCCTGTGTGTTGTCTGTCTGTCCATCCACATAGTTTCCCTGCAGGGCTGAGATCCTGTGTATTGCCTGTCTGTCCATTCACATCGTTTCCCTGCAGGGCTGTTGTTTGTCAGCATAGTTTCCCAGCAGGGCTGAGACCCTGCATGTTGTCTGTCTGTCCATCCACATAGTTTCCCTGCAGAGCTGAGATCATGCGTGTTGTCTGTCTGTCCATCCACATTGTTTCCTTGCAGGGCCGAGATCCTGTGTGCTGTCTGTCTGTCCACGTATTTTCCTGCTGAGATGAAATCACACATGCTGTCCATCTATCTGTCAGCATATTTTCCCTGCAGGGCTGAGATCCTGCGTATTGTCCATCTGTCTGTCCTCAGTATGCTTAATACTAAGTGCCGGTTCACACAGGGGCGACTTGTCAGGCGACCTAGTCGCCTGACAAGTCGACTCCTGTTCTGTACAATGGAACCGTTCTAATAGGAGCGACGCAAGTCGCTCCGACTTAGAAAAAGGTTCCTGTACTTCTTTTGGGGCGACTTGAGGCGACTTGCATAGACTTCTATGAGGCGACCTGCAAGTCGTGCCGCCCCTAGTGTGAACCGGGGCTTAGGCTATGTTCACACTTGTGCGTTGGGGGAACACATGCAAAATTGCGCACTGTCCTACAACACACAGAGACACACAGCCCTTTTGCAGACATGCAGAAATTCCATTTATTCGTAATGGCACCCACATGCATCTTGCTAATGCGCATGTGTCAAAATGCATAGCAACAAAGTACCATACTTTTTGGTGTGGTGCCTTGTTAAAAAAAAATGGTCAGGTACTTCTTTTGAGAGTTTCTCGGATATAGGGCAGCTGCAAACCCAGGTGTGAATGAAACCCTACCGAGAATATAAGAAACTATATCTGCTCTTATATAGTTACAATGTATCAGAATCAAAATACTTTATTATTCCAAAGGGAAATTATTGTATCACAAGGGAGTTGCAATTATGGTGCCTCTAGTGGCCATATTAACTCACTACAACATAATTGTAATCTGAGGTTTAGTGTATCAATGGGGTTTATTTACTAAAGGCAAATAGATTGTGCACTTTGTAAGGTGCAGTTGCACTCTGCAAGTGCAGTTTCTCCAGAGCTTAGTAAATGAGGTAAAGCTTCACTCTGCAAAAGTACCAGATGCTTGCATATGATTAGATGATGGAAGTCAGCAGGGCTTCTGCTCATTTAGTAAGCTCTGGAGCAACTGCAAAGTGCATATTGTATTTGCCTTTAGTAAATCAACCCATATGTGTCATCTGTGAGCCAGCATCTGAATGCAGGAAGTTGATGGTGATCCTGGATAAAGGTGGCGTCCATGAGAGATAAGCAGATGAAGTCATTGTCAGGGGGAATTACCGTGATCTCAGTGAGAGGTAATAAATACCTGGAATTGTTGCACTAACATATTGGGCTTGATTTACTAAAGACAAATAGACTGTGCACTTTGCAAGTGCAGTTGCTCCAGAGCTTAGTAAATTAGCAGAAGCTCTAGTGAATTCCACCAACCAAGCATGTGCAAGCATAAATTATGTTTTTTTAAATTTTCCTTGCATGTGATTGGGTATTCTTTGCAAAGTGAAGCTTTACCTCATTTATTAAGCTCTGGAGCAACTGCACTTGCAAAGTCTATTTGCCTTTAGTAAATCAACCCCATTATGTAGCATGCTGCACTTACTATAAAGGAATATATCTGATGACAGGTCCACTTTAAGCTCAGGCACCCAGGTTTGAATATTACTGCTCATTACGGCACCATTTTTTTTGTTCATTGGCACTGTGACCTCTGACCTCTGGGCACCTGTTAATTGCTCCTGAATTGACTCTTTGGAGGAAATCACATACACTGGAGTATATTGACCGTGGTCGGAGGTCAGGACTTGGTGTCATTGAACTCTGACTTCCATTGTTTTGTGGAGCAGATCAGGAATTTTCCAGAATTAATAAAGATCTCCATTGATATTTGTTTTTTCTGACAATCGATCCAAGAAATCCTGATGTGTAATATATGGAGATGTGGAGGTGATTATCTGGGGGTTGTATTGATGCCGCATCATGTTGTGTATATCCCTCCTTTGGCAATGCCAATTAGCTCCCATTCATCACTTACAGCTGAAGTTTCCTTTCCTATCTCCTCCTATTTTTCCCTGGTACCTCCTATTTTTCCCTGGTTCCTCCTATTTTTCCCTGGTACCTCCTATTTTTCCCTGGTTCCTCCTATTTTTCCCTGGTACTTCCTATTTTTCCCTGGTTCCTCCTATTTTTCCCTGGTACTTCCTATTTTTCCCTGGTTCCTCCTATTTTTCCCTGGTACCTCCTATTTTTCCCTGGTTCCTCCTATTTTTCCCTGGTACTTCCTATTTTTCCCTGGTACCTCCTATTATTCCCTGGTACCTCCTATTTTTCCCTGGTTCCTCCTATTTTTCTTTCCCTGGTTCCTTCTATTTTTCCCTGGCACCTCCTATTTTTCCCTGGTACCTCCTATTTTTCCCTGGTACCTCCTTTTTTCCCTGGTTCCCCTGAATCCCTGGTGATCTTGCCATGGAGGTCCTTCTTCAGACACTTCCTGTTAGAGGGTCAGAAAAAGCATGGTTGGCAAGTGGTAAACTTGAATAGGATGCATTTGGCAGTGGTACTGAAAGTGCCATGCTGTTTAATGTTACCGCGAATCAAGGCACGTGCGCAACGCGGAGTGGCTACACGCCACTGTTCTAGCAGACGGTCGAGGTGGGGGTGGTAAAACCACAACTCAACTGCTTAGTTTTACCGACGCCTTGTCGCTTGTGGGAATGATTCCTAAGATCCCGGACTGGGCCGCCACCACTTCCTGAGTGACTGCGGGGAGGGTGGTAAAACTGTGGCTCAACCACCTGATTTTATCGCCCCCTGGCTGCTCATGTGAATAATTCCCAAAGCCCCAAAACTCTTTGTCATACAAGGTCACTGTCGCCTCCCCAGCCGGGCCGCTCTCTGCGCACCCCGAACGCCGGGATTCCCGAAAGAGAAAAAAAAAACGTTTTTTTTTGTTTGCATTGAACATCGAGATTTATACATTTTTAATATCGCGCTTCCTTTTCTACTTTTAAAAAGTAGACAGAAACAAAACAGCATCTCTTCTTCTCTTGTCATGTATAGAGTGCAGCCGGATCAGATGAAAGGCTGATGGCTGGTGGCATTGTATGTATTTCTCTCCTGTAAACTCTCTTCCTTTATGTTGTGTTTTCTTGTTTTCTCTAGATGAGGGGGATCCCTTCGATTTGCACAAAATTCCTCTTATCAGACGCTTCTCACCGCGAATATTACATCAAAGTCTCCTCCGCCAATGTCTTATTAAATATTGTTACAATCATCTCTTTGGTTCTTACAGAATCAATGGGCGCATGGCTTTCTTCATGCTTCTTTTTTTCTCTCTAGTTCGGTAATGAGCGGCGCCGTTCGTGGCTTTCCCTTCTTTTGTGCGTTCTGGTGCCTAATGTATGTGCGCACCTTACATCGTCCAACGTAAAGCTGAACTACGTCCATACCTTCAGTCTTGCACAGATGTACAGGCTCCTCTCCTGTACTAAAATTTCTTACTGCACACTGTGAGCTTCGCACAGTGTGCATCAGAAGCCACAGCAACTCGTTTCCTGGATGGAGGATATGCATTAGAATCTGCAGCAAGTCGGAGAGTGCCCCTTTTTTCCTGACTTTCTTTTGGAATCATCTAGCACAATGGTCTCTATCTGCAGCCCGGGGGCCAGATGCGGCCCTTTGCTTGCCTCTACTCGGCCCTTGGGACACTATTCCTTCAACTGACACCAGAAATGGGGCACTATTCCTCCAACTGACACCAGAAATGGGGCACTATTCCTTCAACTGACACCAGAGATGGGGCACTATTCCTCCAACTGACACCAGAGATGGGACACTATTCCTTCAACTGACACCAGAGATGGGACACTATTCCTTCAACTGACACCAGAGATGGGACACTATTCCTTCAACTGACACCAGAGATGGGACACTATTCCTTCAACTGACACCAGAGATGGGACACTATTCCTTCAACTGACACCAGAGATGGGACACTATTCCTTCAACTGACACCAGAGATGGGACACTATTCCTTCAACTGACACCAGAGATGGGACACTATTCCTTCAACTGACACTAGAGATGGGACACTATTCCTTCAACTGACACCAGAGATGGGACACTATTCCTTCAACTGACACCAGAGATGGGACACTATTCCTCTGACACCAGAGATGGGACACTATTCCTCCAACTGACACCAGAGATGGGACACTATTCCTTCAACTGACACCAGAGATGGGACACTATTCCTCCAACTGACACCAGAGATGGGACACTATTCCTTCAACTGACACCAGAGATGGGACACTATTCCTTCAACTGACACCAGAGATGGGACACTATTCCTTCAACTGACACCAGAGATGGGACACTATTCCTTCAACTGACACTAGAGATGGGACACTATTCCTCTGACACCAGAGATGGGACACTATTCCTCCAACTGACACCAGAGATGGGACACTATTCCTTCAACTGACACCAGAGATGGGACACTATTCCTCCAACTGACACCAGAGATGGGACACTATTCCTTCAACTGACACTAGAGATGGGACACTATTCCTTCAACTGACACCAGAGATGGGACACTATTCCTTCAACTGACACCAGAGATGGGACACTATTCCTTCAACTGACACCAGAGATGGGACACTATTCCTTCAACTGACACTAGAGATGGGACACTATTCCTTCAACTGACACCAGAGATGGGACACTATTCCTCTGACACCAGAGATAGGACACTATTCCTCCTGCCAAGACCAATGATAGAGCACTATTCCTCCCACTGGCACCATTGATGGGACACTATTCCTCCTGCTAAGACCAATAATGGGGCACCATACCTCCCACTGACACCATTAATGGGGCACCCTTCAGTCCACTGACACTGTCGATGGGGCACTATTCCTCCCACTGACACCAATGATGGGGCACTATTCCTCCTGCTAAGACCAATGATGGGGAACTATTCCTCCTGCTAAGATCAATGATGGGGAACTATTCCTCCCACTAACACCAATAATAGGGCACCCTTCCTTGCAGTGACACCATCGATGGGGCACTATTCCTGGCAGCTTCCTTGGCTATAAAGGATAGGGGGTTTATATCCACTTTAATGTTAGTTTAATAGTCCTTCTAGCATGCCTTAAGTGCAGTCAGCAAGCTGCTGTAAGTGTTAGGGCACCTAAAGCAGAACTTCGCTCTCTCAATCAACACTGATTATTTGTATTCCTTATGCTTCTAGCATTAGTAAATAGATAGTAAAGTATATCATATTTACTTGTTTTTTAACATTTCTTCAGTTACTCCCTGGTTTCTGGCCTAGGCAAATGATGTCATACATCCCAAGAGTCCTCAGGAGGGGAGGAGGGGTTTTCTCTCAGCTAAGCCCTTTCTCCTGCTTACATGTCTGAACTAAGGGCAGATGGATTCCAAGAAGTAAATGCTACACGAATCATCTGCCCTTACTCAAGATGGCCGCAGCCAGAAACTGCTAGGGGGTTTTTCAAAGGGATTTCTCAACAAAATAAAGCATGGGGACATGGATGGATGGGAGTTTTTGCTTTGAATATTAAAAAAGAATTAAATAGCGTTTTTAGTTTGTGGTGCTCAGGTACAGCGTAGTTCCACTTTAAATTGGTGTAGGTTTTACCAGTGGTATCTTAGGCCATTCTAGAATGCCTTAAGCACCATTGAGCACCTCTTCATAAAGCTGCAAAGCTCTGCTAAATAGTGCTTTAGGCATGCTAATACTGAGTGAGACGCCACTTTGGCATGCCTTATGCACACTTTAGTTTACCTTAAAGTGTTACTAAACCCAGGACCCTGCATGCACTATGTCTGGTCTCCCACAGTACACAGAACATGGGAATGCAATTATATCAGTAAATATAAACTGCTAAATACCTTTTTTTATCAGCAGTATCTAGCAGTCTTGTGACCTCTATCAGTGTCTGGTTAAAACTTGTAGGATGAACTTTGTGTTAAAAATTAAAAAAAAACTTGCAGGAGGAGTTTTCATTCTACTGACTGTCCTATAAGCCTGCAGGGCCCCTTTGAACAGTGCTGATTGGCCCTGTGCTGATCACATGCACCCTCCCAAAATAAAAACTTTTTAGCAATACACACCAAACTGAGCATGTGCAGAGTGCCCCCAAGGCTCTGTACTATCAGGAGATAGATTGGGGACAGCAAAAGAATGGGAGAATCAGAGAAGACAGGATCAAACAGCCTTTTTACACAATTTAGAGAATTAACCCCTTAGGTTCCACAGTGAGTATAACAAGCATGCTTTACTGCATATAAACACTGATTTTAGTTTTGTGGGTTTAGTAACACTATAAGTGTTATTTTATTTAGGGATTTTGGTTGATAATGAATAATGGCCCATTTCTCAGTGTATAGTGGGTATTTATTTTATAAATGCATACACAGGGGAAGATAAATATGCTGGTTACCTGTGCAGGCTGTACTGACCCTAGCCACTAGGGGGAGTAGCTTGAAATATGTGCATGAAATACATTTATGAAAATATGGAAATATTTGGGGCATGTAAAAGCATTGCAAGAAAGATCGCTGTCCGGTAAGTAGTCAGATCATGCGTTCGCAGACAGCACACCGTGGCTTCCCTTTAAGACAAGAAGCATCAACAGCTTTAAAGCTGTGTTTAGGCAGACGGAGCTTATTGGCCGCCCATGCTAAGCTGTTTGACAAAATGTTTGGAATCTAATTAGTTTGACTTCAAAGGTGCAGCACTTTGTGCGATAGCCGCGGATTGATAGCAACTAAAGAGAGTTAAATCTGGCTCACCCTACAGCAGAGTGACTTCTCGCCTCGCTCACCTCTGACCGTGCCGCCATAACCGGGGAAGAAATTACAGAGCCTTGAATTATCCTATTGGGTGTGTTCTTCACTTGGAGTGTAAGAGGCCATTCACTCTGATGTGTTATCAGTTTACCATGTGATACAGTTTGTGCTGTTCTCTGGTTCCATTCATTTAGATAGGCACCCCAATGCACAACTACAGGACAATGCCCCCCGTGCTGGTTGTGTTAAAATAAAAGGGTCCTGTCTGTGTTTTAATGTGTTCAAATAGATGTAGCCCAATCACTAAAATCTCACATACAACTTTAACAGCTTTTATGGGAATAATCCCTGCCTGGTGATCCTGCCATGAAGATCCTTGTTCAGGCACTTTCTGTTATAGAGTGACAACACTCTGACCCATTCTCCCAATTGTGCTCCTGCGTTGTCACCCTGTTACATGGGCCCCTGCTGGGAAGTCTACATGTGGTTGGTTGAATCCCCACCCTTCATCTGGTTCAGTCCCTGAACGTCATCAAGTTCAGTCCTCGCCCTTCATTAGGTTCAGTCCCCGTCCTTCATCAGGTTCAGTCCCTGAACGTCATCAAGTTCAGTCCTCGCCCCTTCATCAGGTTCAGTCCCCGTCCTTCATCAGGTTCATTCCTCGCCCTTCATCAGGTTCATTCCTCGCCCTTCATCAGGTTCATTCCTCGCCCTTCATCAGGTTCATTCCTCGCCCTTCATCAGGTTCAGTCCTTGCCCTTCATCAGGTTCAGTCCTTGCCCTTCATCAGGTTCAGTCCCTGAACGTCATCAAGTTCAGTCCTCGCCCTTCATCAGGTTCAGTCCCCGTCCTTCATCAGGTTCAGTCCTCGCCCTTCATCAGGTTCATTCCTCGCCCTTCATCAGGTTCAGTCCTTGCCCTTCATCAGGTTCAGTCCCTGAACGTCATCAAGTTCAGTCCTCGCCCTTCATCAGGTTCAGTCCCCGTCCTTCATCAGGTTCAGTCCTCGCCCTTCATCAGGTTCATTCCTCGCCCTTCATCAGGTTCAGTCCTTGCCCTTCATCAGGTTCAGTCCCTGAACGTCATCAAGTTCAGTCCTCGCACTTCATCAGGTTCAGTCCCTGGCCTTTACCAGGTTTAGTTCCTGCCCCCTATCATATTCAGTCCCCATCCTTCATCAGGTTCAGTCCTCGCCCTTCATCAGGTCCAATCCTCACCCTTCATCAGGTCCAATCCTCACCCTTCATCAGGTCCAATCCTCACGCTTCATCAGGTCCAATCCTCTCTCTTTATCAGGTCCAATCCTAGCCCTTCACCAGGTCCAATCCTCACCCTTCATCAGGTTCAGTCCCCCCCCTTCATCAAGTTCAGCCCCGTCACTCACCAGGTTTAGTTCCTGCCGTCTATCAGACTCAGTCCTTGCCCAAATTTCATTGGGTCAAAAGGTAAAAATATCATTGTCCACTTTTGCAAGTAGCCCCCATAAATATTTGAACATTGTCAGAAATTCTATTTTTTTGTCTTATACTGAGTTGTAGTTTTCATGGCGACAAAATAGTAGCCTGTGGGGCCAATCCGCAAAGGTTGTCATTAGCCATTCATGACCATTTTTCACGTCCTCGTTTGCCAACCCATCACAAAGGACTGAACAATGCTTTTTATATATAGCATGTTAAATTTATTTATATATGATCTATTTTATCATTTATTTTATTACTATTTATATTTATTTTATATTTGTATATTTAAGACTAAGTTCACCTTTGTTCACCTTTTTTTTATTCTAAATTCCAGCCCCCTATGTACCAATTTAGCATTAATGTACTTCTTTTTCAAATATAAAACAGCCTTCCATTAATTTCACAGACGCTTACCTCTTCATAGCTGTTTAAAAACACTTATCCATTACTTCTGCTTTACTTCCTGGTCAGACTTTAGGTCATGACACAGGAAGGAGTTGACTAGCTGAGGGTAGATGATGCAGGCATAGATAATAGATTGAAAACCAGAGAAGCTGCGATAAATAGTCCCAATTATTGCAGGTAAATCTTCATTGAAAGGGCATGTTATTGATCAACATATAGGATTGAATAAATCCTCTTCCAGTGGCACCACAGTGGCTCAAACCAAAAAGTACCCTGCCACCTTAAGAAAAACCTGCTTACCGGATGGCAAGCAAAAAGGGCATGTGGCTATAGCCCAGCCAATGCCTTTAACTTGCACACACCATCTCTGTCCGAGTATCACAGGATGAATGCGGTCGGTCTCCCAAGCCCTGGCACCGTTATGGAGTCCGATGATGCAAGGTGTGTGCTAATGAGATCAGCTGGTCAACTCCTTCCTGTGTCATGACCTAAAGTCTGTCCAGGAAGTAAAGCGGAAGTAATAGATAAGTGTTTTTAAACAGCTATGAAGAGTAAGGTGAGCACGTGTGAAATAAATGGAAAATTGTTTTATTTACCTATTTTTTTTTAAGAAGTACATTAATGCTATATTGTTACATAGAGAGGTGGAATAAAAAAATTAATTAAATAAAAAAGTAAACTTTGTATTTTTATTAGCATGTTAGCATGTTTATATGCATATATATATATATATATATAATATATATATATATTTTTTTTTTTTTTTTTTTTCTTGTTATCTATTTTTATTATTACTTTTAATATATTTATACAATTATTAAGTATAATTCTTTATATTTATCTATTTGATTTTGTATTTATTATTTAATATGTTTATTTTATTTACCGTGTGTATTAAGTATTTATAGTATTTATATTAGCATGTTATGTTTATTTATATTTATATTATATATTTATTTATTTTCCATATATATTATTTATGTATCTATTTTATGATTTTATTTATTTGTATATTTAGTTATATATTTATATATTCATATTTATCTTAGCATGTCATATTTATTTATATTAATATTATATATTTATATCTTCTTATTTATTATATATTGAAGTAGAAAGAAAACCCACAATGCATGTGTAAAAAATGCAGTGCAAATAAAAACTCACATCAGCGCTAGCATTGGGATGCCTTGCCCAACTCCTTCCCAATGCTTGGACAGCACAAGAACAATGATATTAAATTCAAGTTGTTGACACCATTACATTGCATTGCACCGTACTTTGTTGCTCTGAAAAAAAAAAAAAACAGAATTCTCTATTTTTTCAGCGCAGTGCACACGCAAAGCAATGTAAGGTGAACGCACCACAACGTGCAAATGAGAAGCAGGATTTTATTTTTCAGGTGGAAAAATTAAATAATTTAGGCACAGTTCACGCAGATGCGACAGAGCGTATGTGTGTTTCCATGTGTGTCTATGCAGCCCATTTATTTCAATGGGCTGTCCTATGTGTGTAAAACGTGCATCAGAAGTGCCTGGCCCTTTTGCAAACTTGGAACCATGTGTTCCGGTGCAGCAGAATGCCGCCCATATACTAAAACAGAATGAAATGCAATACAATGCATGTCAGTGCACAACAATGTATGAATGGGAAAGAATTATTTTGTTCAAGTTAAAAAAAAAAAAAAATGATGCAAGTAAAAAAAAAAAAGCAGCGCAAATAAAAATAAAACACAGTTCAGGAACACGTGGAAACATCCTAACACACTAGCGCTGTGATGTGAATGGGCCCCCAATTACAGCCCATGCGTCTTCTCTGACAGTCCCGTGTCATTAGGAGAGAAGAGATGCACGCGGGCTGTTTTGTGAGCACAGAGGACGCCGCCATGCATGGCTCTTCTAATGACACGGGACGTCTCATTTAATATGCACAGTAACAAGGAGAAGTAGGAGTAGGTAGCGCAGCAAGGTCGGCTTGAAGATGACCGAGGAGAATGCGAAGAACAAAGTGATTCCCCCCTCCCTCAAAGCCCCCCTTGTCAGCCCCAGGCTAGGAGGAATGAGAATGCTGCTTTATTCTGGGTCCTGTGGCAGCACTAATTGATCACCGGCGTGCGCACACTTCTCATTGTCTGTCTTCTGCTAATGGTGGGCTGGCAGCTAAGTGCGCAATGTGTTTCGCTCAGGCTACGCCGGCGCTTCGGATTTAAAGAGGCGCCTTGTCGCGGGACGGCCGGTCTCCGGGGTCTTTGTATAGGCCAACCATGCTTTCCAGCCTCTGCGTCCCCCCTCTCTGCTCCATCCGGCTCCACTTAGATTCCAGCGGTGCCCCCGCGGCCAGTCCAGCAGGCTCAGCTGTCACCGGCTTTCATTCCAATGCTTGGCTCTCAGGAATGTCATTCATGTGCTGGCCTTTATCGATGACAATCACCCCCATTAGCCGAGGAGCCCGGCCGTCATTTGTCAGCACAGCACGGGGGGTGAGGGGACGGAGCAGGGGTGAAGGGCGCAGATGGGTCTGCATGGTGTTCTTCACTCAACAATAACTTGGAGGGCGACCAAGCTGTGCTTCAATGCTGCATGTAGACTGGGGAATCCAGGGTGGGTGAAAAGGTTCTCCCTTACTATTAAAGGAAATAACTTTACAACCAAAAGGGAACCTGTACCGAAATGAAACCTTAATGGTCCATTTATTCCTTTGCTGGACGATCTCATTGTGCTAAAAAAAAAGCACCTGACCCATTTTTTGGTAACTACATGCACTGTGGTATGTTGCCATGCGTTGTGGGTGTGCCATTGTAAGTGCATTTGGCTGATGTCTCATTGAACGGTAAAAGCCACCGCAGCCAAGAATAGCACTGTTGTATATTCATTCATGTTCCAGGGCTGTGCAGGAATCTGCAAACAGATGGACTCAATTATGACTCTGAGGTTGGATATAATATATCCAATAATATATCTTATATATCCAATAATAATATCCTATGTATTCAATGTATCCAATAATATATCTGATATATCCAATAATACATCCTCTATATCCAATATATTCAATAATATATCCTCTTCATCCAATATATTCAGTAATATATCCTCTATATCCAATATCCAAAAATATATATTCTTTATATTTATTATATCAAATAATACATCCTCTATATCCAATATCCAATAATATATTCTCCATATTTAATATATCCAATAATAAATCCTCTATATCCAATAATCCAAAAGAGAGAGCGGGACTTATTTCAACCTTTGGGCGGAGGCACAAGCTTGTCTTCCTCAGGACTCTATATTCAATAATACATCATCTATATCCAATAATATATCCTCAATATTCAATATATCCAATAATATATTCAATATATCCAATAATATATCCTCTGTATTCAATATATCCAACAATATAGCCAACATCTCCAATAATATATCCTCTATATCCAATAATATATCCTCTATATCCAATAATATATCATCTATAATCAATATATCCAATAATGTATCCTCTATATCTGATATATCCAATAATATATCTTCTATGTCTGATATATCCAATAATATATCTTCTATGTCTGATATATCCAATAATATATCCTCTATATTCAAAATATCCTCTATATTTAATAATATATCCTCTATATTCAAAATATCATCTATATTTAATAACAATCCTCTATTTCCAATATATTTTCTATATCTAATAATATATCCTCTATATTTATTATATCCAATAATATATCCAACATATCCAATAATATATCCTATAATATATCCTCTATATTCAATATATCCAATAATATATCCTTTATGTCTGATATGATATATCCAATAATAAATCTGATATAATGCATCCAATATATCCAATAATATATCTAATATATCCAATAATATATTCTCTATATCCAATAATATATTCTCTATATTCAATAATTCTCTATATCTGATATATATAGTTCCTATATATGTTCTAAACTATACAGTACAGGATTATTTTTGGATAAGGTTAGATCCTCTGTGTGGTTTTACTTGCTGTTTGCACCCCATTAGGAATTTTTCCCCTTGTTTCCTGTCTGTAACCATACAGGAAATTAGAAATTGCACAGACCGTGGTAAAACGCAGACAGCGGGTACCCTATCCTCCTCTCTTAGTTATGTATAATGATAGTGCCTTAGGCCTAAAGCTGCTTAAAAAACAAGGTAAACGCTGCATATTGCATGCACGTTTAGGCAAGTATGTATATGTTTATGTGCGCCTTTGTGCACGTTTGTGCGTTAATACATTCCATTGACCAGAATATTAATTCATTCTGGCCACTGGAATGCATTAACCTATCCGCTCGTGGATGCACACAAGGATCATGCGTCTGTGCGCATGTGCGTGTTTATGCAGGTAGTGACGTACGCACGCATACAGCCTTGTGCAGCAATTGATTTCTATGGAGGGGTTCTGTGTGCAGCTCCCGGGTGGGGAAATACGTCTCCATTTTTCGTTGTAGTGCCAGAAAGGTGAATTGGTTGGAAAAACAGAAACCCTTTGCTGCGGCAGCAGGATGGCATAGCCGGGATCTCCGGTGGAGTTTGATGGGAATTCTGCTGCTTGTGGTTGGGTGGTTCCTTTCAGCCGGCGCCCTTTACGTGACACTGAGCACTGAATAGACACTAATTACTGATCCCGGGTTGGGAATGAATTGGCTCTCGGCACCTCTGCCTGTGTACAGGTGGTCACACCTGACTGAGCCTCGCTCATGGCTGCCTGGGAGGACAAGGCTATCACATGGCGGCTGGGAAGCTGGGAGCTCCCGCTGTAACCTGACCCCCCAATTGTAATTACCTGGACTGTGCCCAGCTGCAGCGTCAGGAAATCTGCGAGGACTGGAGATGCCGCCAGATTTGGGAAACACCTTGGACAATTCCAGCTCATAGAATAAAGCCGGCCACACAGCGTACAATCTGATTGGACAGTCTCCCTGCTGTCAGCTGTAAGGGATTTATTTGCATTTGCCTTCATTTTTTTATGCAATCAGGTTGGACTCCATCGGTAAGGCTCCATCCACACTTGTACGACTTGTCATGCAACTTTGCCTAATGACAACTTGCACCCCAAGTTTTTCAATGACAATATGTGCGACTTAAAGTTGCAGGGACTTTAAAAAAGTTCCTGCACTACTTTGATCTGACTTTGCGTCTCATAAGTACCATAGACTGCAATGTAAACCCTCAAAAGTCACATAAAAGTTGTACCTGAATGTTATACATGCAATAATTATCCATTATCATTGGTCAAAGCCAAAGTCGCTTCCAAGTCGCACCCATCCAAAGTTGCACTCTAAAGTTGCCTTACTTTGGAGTCCTACAAGTGTGAATGGGAACCTAAATCTAAATTGCACATTGAGATTGTGATGTGGGGGAGCCTGACTGATGCTTTCAAGTAGTAACAAAACTGCAAATCCGCCATGGAGGGCCCATTGGGATTTTTTTGTCGCACGTTAACGTGCGTTGCGTTAAGGCTGCTTATTGAAATGAATGGGCCACCAATGTATCCTAACAAAATCGGATGTGAACTTGCCGCAATTCTGAAAAGCAATCTCTGGTGGATATAGGCAAGGCAAGGCAATGTGATGCCTCCTTACTGCCTGTTTTAATCCTGTAAATGCCGCACCACTGCACATTACACACACCTGAAGGGCAGTTGCGGCGCAGCCCCATTCTCTTGAATGGGTTGCATTCGGAGGCAGTGCTACCCATCGAATGCAACAGGGGGTATCATTTTTGCCATGTCCGAACTTAAGGGGGGGGAGGTTGGGCGTGGAGGGAGGACAAAAAAAAAAAAAAAAAACACAGCTCAACCAACAGTTTTTGCCTCCTTTTGAATGCACGTGTGAGCAAGTCTTTAGTGCTTTGGGGAGCCATTCAAAATGAATGGCACCACTGCACATAAACACATGCGTTTACCATGCGTTGCAGTCATGTGCAGCATAAGGCCCAGTTCACACTAATACGACAATCGCTCTGACTTTGGGGCACTTGTCGCGTCAGAAGTCGGACCCCATTCTGTGCAATGGAACAGTTCTAATCAGTGCGACTTGAGTCGCTCCAACTTAGAAAAAGGTTCCTGCACTACTTTTGGTCTGACTTGCATTGACTTCTGTTAAAGAAGCTGCATGCATGTCGTGCCGATGTCCAGCTGGGGTCCGACTTTGAAGTCGTGCGGAAGTTGCTCAGCACTTTAATATATATGGGCTCTGAGGCACTGCTCACACCACAGAGGTGTAACCGAGCATGTGCATTTTTTTGCACGTTTCTGTGCGTTCTCAGGTGACAGATTGAGGGCAGCCCATTCATTTCAGCAGGCTGCACAATGTGCGAGAAATGCACAAAAAGATGCCTACGCCATTTTGATGATCACACTACACCAAAGCGCACAGGTTTGCAAGATGCTTGGGGATGCCATTATGAATTAATCTGCAAAAGTCACTGAGGGGCCATCAATACTGAATCATTGTTGACTGTGGAGAGATCATCTCATGATCAGTGAGCTGTAGGGGAGGAAGAAGCCGCACTGTCCTGAATTAACAACCCGGGCGCCAGCATGCAAAGCAGTAGGTGATTGCATGAAAACCTGGCTGTCCTTTAGGATATGTTGGGTGATGGTATGGGTCAGAGAGGGGCTTAAGACCCAATCGCACCTTTTGCATGTGGTGCGTTGCATTAATGCATGCGTTACTGCAGTACATGTTAACAAACATTACTCGCGTTCATTTTGACTGGCATCTCAGTACACTAAGGCTCCATTCACACCTGGAAGATCGGAATCGCGGGCAGAATCCCTGCAATTCTGCCCGTGTTTCCAAGTCGTGGGACACCTGTGCAATGCCATTACTTCTTAATATCACCCAAATTGTGCCTTGATAAATCGTGCTGCAATCGCGGAAAATCACAATGCACGCCGCTTGTCGCACAGAAAGGAGCAGGAGCTTCATTGAGCGATAATGTCGCACATCGCGATTTGCCGCAATCGTGGCGAAATTGGGGTGCTACTAAAGTGGTTGTTAAGCCACTCTAACCTGTATTCACCATCAGCACTGCCTTCAATTGTAGTGTCCCCCTCTGTGTGTGATTTATAAAAATAAATGCTGCAAATACCTCATTTCACTGCTGAGATTGTGATCACATGACTGTACAGCTTTCTCCTTTCCTCCTCTGAGAGATGCAGTGGGAGGGGCTGAGATTTCCCTGCTGACATCAGTCTGGAAAGGATGAGGAGAGGAGGAGAGAGCTGGCTGGTCATGTGATCGCAATCTCGGCTCTTAAATTAGGTATTTGCAGCATTTCTATTTATAACTCATTCACAGAGGGGAATACTGCAATAGGAGGCAGTGCTGATGGTGTATACAGGTTAGTGTTAAGAGAGCAGCAGGAGGGGGGACACACAGACAGAGAGGGGAGGAGGGAGGAGAACACAGGAGCAGAGCAGATAGCAGGCTGCTGATGACAGAGGCACGTAAACTGACTACAGTGTCTGGTCTCAGCAGCCATGATAAACCGTGGTCAGTTTACAGAGGGGTGGGGAGAAACTGGCAGGATCAGCCAGGTTTTTTAGGTGTTACAGGAGGCCAAATGACACAGCACAAGCACCTTGTCATATAATATGCTTTAAAGGAGCAGGATCCAGTTTTTAAAATTTTTTGGGGGTTAACGAACGCTTTATCAATCGCGTCCCATGATTTGGACTCGCGGGCAGAATCGCTGCAATTCTAATCGATCAGGTGTGAACGGAGCCTTAGGCAGTGCAGCTGATACACACATGTGCTGCAACGCGCCTCAATGCACACAATACTGCACCACTGCATGTTATGGTGTGCTGCATTGCTAAAAATGGTGCATGTCCATCTTTTTTTAATATTTTGGCGCATTGCCATCCCATTAATTTGCCTTAACACAACATACTTTAACGCATTAAAAAAAAAAAACCACAATGCACAAGACGCTAAGGTCTGAATGGGCTTCTACATTTACTTAAATATTAACTCTTAAAAATCAGGTAAATTCGGTAACCCACGGTCGACCAGTCACATGACCGGTGGGGAGGCATTGGTCGCGGGGGGCTGTACCCTAAGGCTAGGGAGAGCACGGGGCCAAAGCCTTAGCATTGGTCACATGACATGATGTTTTTTAGGTCTATATGTACATGCATAGGGGAATAATCTTATTGGAGTTTATATCTGCTCATTACATATGCAGGTGCTGCTTCCTACTCAGTACTTCTGAACAGTGACTGTGATTTAGAGCCCATTGACGCATGTCCGTATGTGTGAGTTAATGTAGCCCATTCAATATGAACACACAGGAGCAGGCCAAAAGATAGTCATGTAGCATTTTTTCCAAGGCGTGCACCACAACACACAGTAGGATGTTATTGTGCGTTGTGGAATGCTGGAAAGCATGGGTGTCAGAGCTGCATTGCCTTAGTGCGGCAGGGTGCCATTCAAAATGATTGGCACCACAATGCACTAACACACGTAATATGGCTGTGACTAAGGCTACATGCCGAAACGCGTAAGCCTTGTATTTGTACCACACCTGAATTAATAATTTATTCATTGCTTAAGATTGAGCTGCCAGCATTCCTATATCTACAAAACGCATGTCTTAATGTGTGTTGCCTTAACGCGTGCGTGTTACTACATCACAGTGAAAAAAATGTGCTTCATCCCTTGATGCTTTTATGATCCTGGTTTGAGCGGATTGGAAAAAGACTCACTATGAGGCTAACAGCCACAAGGTTAGCGATGCTGAGTACATTCTGTAATATACAGATGACCACTAGAGGGAGCCTTTTCACATCTGTACATGTTATATGATAATTAAAATAGAGAAGAACAAGTAAGCCGAAATGTGAGCTTTATGTACAAGACTTTCAGTACATATTAAGATTCCAGAAAAAAATGTGTATTTGCTGAAGTACACACACACAAATAAATAGCATTTCATTTTCAGCTCAGTGAAAACGTCTTTTTAAACTCTGCTCTAAATCTGAAGGAATGGGATGGGCTGTGTGCTGCCAGAGTGACTTGGGATTCTGGGTAATCAGTTCTTCGGCTCACATGAACAAGATGGCGTTTTCCCAGTATTATATCGTTTGTGCCGGGGGTGTTGTCTCGGTGGCAGTGATAACAAAGCGGAGGAAGTCTCATCCCCTCGAGCAGCTCGTATCACAGAGGCTCCTTCTCCCTGGTGGAGTATCTCTGGGAGCGATCATGTTGAAGCAGTGACAGCGCTGGTTGCACGCTCGCTATCAGGAGATAATGGCGTTTCCCGGCGGTGATACCTATTCAGCTCCCTCATTTGTCTCTCACCTCGTCTGGCTTATTACTGGTAGTTGCAGTGTGAGATTGCTGAGCGCCCATACTCGAGCAGAAGAGCCGCATCAGACACATTTGCTGCTTTCTGCTTCTCTTATGTTGGAGAGCACTTGGAAGGAAGATGAGAGACAGCTCCGCTCCCGCTAACGGAACCTTCCTGTTGTATGACGCCACTTCGCTCTCCCCCCTCAGCCGCTCCTTAGCTTATTGTGTTTTGTCCCATACTCTGAGTTCAGATGTCATAACACCTTTTATTCGTGTAGATGGCACCTGAATATGCCAAAGTGGCATTCCTGCACCTTGTGCCCTGCTGCTGTCATTAACCCTTTGTGAAGGTGTGAGCTATATTCTCTGAATGAGGTGGGATGTTTTTAATTCCACAGGGGGGGGGGGACTGGAAAGTTTGGATGTATATACATTTTCTAGGGATTCCTTTTAGGGTTATTTTTGACTCCTTTCTGATTCACCCCCCCCTCCTTCCCACACTCACTCATCCCTTCATTCCTCTTTCCCTTCCTTCCTTTTCTCCTCCCTTCCCTCCTTTCTTCATCTCTTCCTTCCTTCCTTTTCTTTTTCCTTTTTCTTTTATTTTCCTTTTCTTTTCCCTTTCTTTCCTTTCCTTTGTTTTCCTCTTCATTCCCTTTGCTTTACTTTCCCTCTCCCTGTCCCTCTTCCTTTCCTTTCCCTTTCCCTTTCCCTTTCCTTTCCTTTCCCTTTCCCTTTCCTTTCCCTTTCCCTTTCCCTTTCCCTTTCCTTTCCCTTTCCCTTTCCCTTTCCTTTCCCTGTCCCCTCGTCTCCTTTCCCTTTCCCTTCCTCTCGTCTCCTTTCCCCTCATTTCCTTCCTTCCTTCCTTCCTTCCTTCCTTCCTTCCTTCCTTCCTTCCTTCCTTCCTTCCTTCCTTCCTTCCTTCCTTCCTTCCTTCCTTCCCTTTCCCTCTCCCATTCAATCTCTTTTCCTTCCTTTCCTTTCCCTCTCCCATTCAATCTCTTTTCCTTTCCTTTCCTTTCCCTCTCCCATTCAATCTCTTTTCCTTTCCTTTCCTTTCCTTTCCTTTCCTTTCCTTTCCTTTCCTTTCCTTTCCTTTCCTTTCCTTTCCTTTCCCTCTCCCCTCCGCTCCATTCCCTTTCCCTTCCCTTCCCCTTCCTTTCCCTCTCCCCTCGTCTCCTTTCCCTTTCCTTTTCTTCTCTTGCCTTTCCACTCAATTCCTTCCTTTCTTCCTTTTTTACGTTTCTTTCTTTCTTCCTTTCTTTCTCCTTTCCTTTCCCTCTCCCATTCCCTCACCTCTCCTTTTTCTTTCCCTTTCCCCTCCCCTTTCCTTTCCCTTTTACTTTTCCTTTCCTTTCCCCCCCCTTTCCTTCCTTCCTTCCTTCCTTCCTTCCTTCCTTCCTTCCTTCCTTCCTTCCTTCCTTCCTTCCTTCCTTCCTTCCTTCCTTCCTTCCTTCCTTCCTTCCTTCCTTCCTTCCTTCCTTTCCTCTCCTTTCCCCTCATTTTCTTTCCTCTCTCCCTTCCCTCCTTTATTTTCCTTTCCTCACCTTTCCTTTCCTTTCCTTTCCTTTCCTTTCCTTTCCTTTCCTTTCCTTTCCTTCCTGTGCTTTCTCCTCCTTTCCTTTTCCCTCCTTTTCTGCCACATAGAGGGGAAGAGGCACATATGCTCCATGTCAGTGTCTTGAACACTGTGGACTGTGTCTCCCAGTTGTGCTCCTGTGTTGTCACCTAATTCTGATGGAGGTTACAAACTTTTCAAATCTGCTACTTTAAAAAAAAATAATCCCTGTGATCCTGCCCCGAAGGTCTTTGCTCAGATATTTCCTGTTATAAGGTGACAACGCTCTGTCCCAGTCTTCCAATTGTTCTCCTGCATTGTCACTCTGTCATGGGGGCTTCTGATGGAGACTACAAGTGGCCATTTCAGCAAACATGATGCAGGCATTGCCTACTGTTGTCACCATCAGGAAGCCCACCCTGAGAAATGCCATGCAGACATCGCTGGAGTGCATGTAGATCGGAAGTGGCTGCAAACAGACTGCAGGAGATCAGCAGCTTTGAGATGTAACAAAAGAAGGTGAAAAAGATTTTATAAAAA